>NW_026020343.1:2898128-2900074 GCF_900185275.1 Solanum verrucosum | reverse complement strand
GATTTCTGTTGTTACAGGTGTCACTCACGGACACCATCCACGGACTGTAGATGGACGCACGCTCCGTACTGCAGGTCCTTGGTTCGTGACAGAAAACTTCCCCAGAACTCAGTCAGAAAATTTGGCTAAGTGTTGACCCACGGCTGGACTTACGGTCCGTAAGTCAGGACACGAACCGTAGTTCGTGTCCGTGGATCGATGCCACAAAACCCAGCTTCAGTCCCGAACTACGATTGACCAGCAGGAACCGTCATTCGATCCATGGTCCGTAGGTCTGACCGTAGATCGAAGGTTAGCAGCCAGTTAGCTGAAAATTGTGATGGGTCAACTTCAGATGATCATAACTTTTAGCACAAAATGAATTATGTGTCCCATGACCTATGGTTAGATAGGTAATTGAATTATCTTTCAAACGCCACCGAGTTTGCTAAGTTCGGACCTCCGAGTAAAAACTTATGCTAGTTTTAGTGAAGGCCTGTCGAGCAGGCTTGACTTACGGACGCAATCTACGGACCGTAGATTGACCTACGGCCCGTAGGTCCACTCCGTAGGTCACTCCGACAACAGTTAATTCAGGGGTCCTTTGGTCTTTTCCTATTTCGTTTAACCCCTAAGATACGTCGTTTAGACCCTAAATCATGAGATTTTAGTTAGTTTAAGCCTAGAAACATAACTAGAACTTACCTAAGTAAAATTCATTAGTCAAAACTTAGAAAATTAGAAGCAAGAAGAGAGAAAAAGGTCAAGAACCCTAGTTCAAGAACGCAACAAGGTTCCATCAGTTCCAGCCCCGAAATTGAAAGATTTGATATATTCAGCTATAGTATATGATATTCCCCATCTTTTCAGATTTATTTATGAATAGCTTCCGCATCAGTTTATTATCTTTAGTATGCTCATGATCATGCCAGCAGGGTTAGCTTGGGATCACTTGTGGTCCTAGGTCCCGTGTCCGCGTCTCGGGGGTAGCTCGGGGCGTGACAAACTTGGTATCAGAGCATTAGGTTTAAGTGTCCTAGGATGTCTGAAAAGCCGCACTAGGTAGAGTCCTTTTCATGGGTGTGTAGTGCGCACCACATCTAATGAGAGGGAGGCTACAAAGTGTCTTTAGGAAAAATCTTCATTTTCTTGTTACTCTTATCGTGCGTAAGGTATGATCTAATTCCATTCTAACTCGACGTTCTACGTTTCAGTGATCATGCCTCCTCGTAGAGCTTATGTCAGGAATGCGAATGCCAGGAACGCAAACGCAGCTCCTCCAGTTCCAGATCAAGAAGTGTCGAATGCTGAATTCAGGAATGCCATTCAGATGTTGGCTCAGAGTGTCGCTAACCAGAACAATCAGCGGGTTCAAGCTCCTGTGAATGCAAATGGTGGATCAGCAGCAGCAAGGGTCCGTGACTTTGTTAGGATGAATCCTCCAGAGTTCTTAGGATCGCAGACTGGTGAAGATCCCCAGAATTTCTTGGATGAGATCAAGAAGATCTTTGAGGTGATGCAGGTCACTGGGAATGATCGGGTTGAGTTAGCATCTTACCAACTTAAGGATGTAGCTCATATCTGGTATACTCAGTGGAAGGAGAACAGGGGTACAGATGCCGCTCCTATTACTTGGGAATGTTTCAGCGAAACCTTTCTAGACAGGTTTTTCCCCATAGAGTTGAGAGAAGCAAGGGCCCAGGAATTTATGAACTTAAGGCAGGGTAACATGACTGTCCAAGAGTATGGGCTCAAGTTTAACCAACTCTCCAGGTATGCTCCTCACATGGTTGCTGATTCCAGGGCTCAGATGAATAAGTTTCTCTATGGAGTGTCAACTTAGTGAACAGAGTGCAGGAATGCTATGTTGTTGGGAGACATGAACATCTCTAGGCTCATGACTCATGCTCAGCAGGTTGAGGGCAGGAACATGCTAAGGAGACAAGAAACAGGTAACTACTAGTATC
>NW_026020343.1:2797571-2898028 GCF_900185275.1 Solanum verrucosum | reverse complement strand
CCCAACAGAAATCGGGTGGTGGAAACCGCTCGCATTTTCAGCAGAAGTCTTCGACTCCAGCCCCTTCACAGCTAGTGTTCCATCCCCTAGGTTCCGTAATGATCAGAAAGGTAGGGCGTCAGGCTCTAAGTCTCAAGGTAGTGTTTCAGCACCCAACACCTACCCAACTTGCCCGAAATGTAGTAGGAACCATCCAGGCGAGTGCCTTGCAGGTAAGGAAGGATGCTTTGGGTGTGGCCAGTCTGGTCATAGATTGAAGGATTGCCCTTCAAGACAAGGTCAAAGAGGAAATAATGGTAGAGCTCAATCTACAACTTCAGCAGCACCAGCAGGTCGCCCGACTCAGCAGGGTAACTCTTCTGGTACTGGTGGCAGACAGCGCCAAAACAGGCTTTATGCTCTTCAGGCTCGTCAAGATCAGGAAGATTCTCCTGATGTAGTCACTGGTACGTTACGTGTATTTGATCTGATGTTTATGCATTGTTAGATCCAGGGGCTACTTTGTCTTTTGTAACTCCTTACATAACAGTCCAATTCAGTGTTAGCCCAGAAACTCTTTCAGAACCTTTCTCAGTCTCTACTCCAGTCGGTGACCCAGTTATAGAAAGACGGGTATACAGAAATTGCCCTGTCACAGTCTCTCAGAAAGTCACCTCAGCAGATCTTGTAGAATTAGAAATGGTAGACTTTGATGTCATTCTAGGCATGGATTGGTTACATTCCTGTTATGCCTTAGTCGATTGTAGAACTAGGATTGTTCGTTTTCAGTTTTCAGACGAACCAATCCTAGAATGGAAGGGTAGTAGCTTAGCACCTATGGGTCGATTCATTTCTTACCTTAAGGCTAGAAAGATGATCTCTAAGGGTTATCTTTATCATCTAGTTCGGGTTAAGGATTCTAGTTCCGAATCCCCAACTTTTGAGTAAGTTCCAGTGGTTAATGAGTTTCCAGAAGTGTTCCCAGAAGATCTTCCTGGAGTTCCTCCCGAAAGGGAAATAGACTTTGGAATTGATCTCCTTCCAGATACCCAGCCTATCTCTATCCCTCCTTACAGAATGGCTCCAGCTGAGCTTAAGGAATTGAAAGAGCAGTTGAAAGACCTTCTAGATAAGGGCTTCATCAGACCTAGTATTTCGCCATGGGTGCACCAGTGTTGTTCGTGAAGACGAAAGATAGTTCTCTCAGAATGTGCATTGACTATAGGCAATTTAACAAGGTCACAATCAAGAATAAGTATCCCATCCCCAGGATTGATGACTTGTTTGACCAACTTCAGGGTGCTAGTCATTTCTCAAAGATAGACCTCAGATCAGGTTATCATCAGCTTAGAGTCAGAGATAGTGACATTCCGAAGACAGCCTTCAGAACTCGGTATGGTCATTACGAATTTGTAGTTATGTCATTTGGACTAACCAATGCTCCTGCAGCTTTCATGGATTTGATGAACAGAGTATTCAAGCAGTACTTGGACTTGTTCGTTATAGTCTTTATTGATGATATCCTCATTTACTCTAGGAATAAGGAAGAACATGCAAGTCATTTGAGAGTTGTTCTGCAAACTCTCAAAGATCACCAGTTATTTGCAAGTTTAACAAGTGCGAGTTTTGGTTACAATTAGTTGCCTTCCTTGGGCATATTGTGTCTAGTGAAGGAATTCAAGTAGATTCCCAGAAGATAGAAGCAGTGAAACAATGGCCCAGACCTACCTCTGCTACAGATATCAGAAGTTTCTTGGGTTTAGCGGGCTATTACAGACGGTTTGTGGAAGGATTTTCATCCATAGCCTCACCATTGACTAGGTTGACTCAGAAAAAGGTTAAGTTTCATTGGTCAGATGATTTTGAGAAAAGCTTCGCAGAATTGAAAACTAGGTTGACTACAGCTCCTGTCATGACTCTACCAGAAGGTTCAGATGGTTATGTGATCTATTGTGATGCATCCAGAGTCGGCCTAGGTTGTGTGTTGATGCAGCGAGGTAAGGTTATAGCTTATGCTTCTAGACAACTTAAGGTACATGAGAAGAATTATCCAACTCATGACCTCGAGCTTGCAGCAGTTGTGTTTGCACTCAAGATTTGGAGACACTACTTGTATGGTGTTCATGTAGATGTGTTCACAGACCATAAGAGCCTTCATTATGTATTCACCGAGAAAGAGTTGAATCTTCGCCAGAGAAGGTGGCTTGAGTTCCTCAAAGATTATGATATGAGTGTGCATTACCATCCGGGTAAGGCGAATGTAATAGCAGATGCTCTTAGCAGACTATCTATGGGCAGTGTAGCACATGTTGAGGAAGAAAGAAAAGAGCTAGCAAGGGATGTTCACAGACTTGCTCGCCTAGGAGTTCGGCTTATGAGCATATCAGATGGTGGTGTAACGGTTCAGAATGGGGCAGAATCTTCTTTGGTAGTAGAGGTTAAGGAAATGCAAGATAGTGATCCAATCTTGCTTGAACTTAAAGGTGCAGTCCACAATCAGAGAGTGGAGGTTTTCTCCCAAGGGGGAGATGGTGTACTTCGCTATCAAGGTAGATTGTGTGTTCCTGATGTGGGTGAATTGAGACAGCATATTCTTACAGAATCCCATAATTCCAGATATTCTATTCATCCAGGCGCCACTAAGATGTATCGCGATCTGCGGAAAGTCTATTGGTGGAATGGTATGAAAAGAGATATAGCAGATTTTGTGGCTAAGTGCCCTAATTGCCAGCAAGTCAAGGTAGAACATCAGAAACCAGGAGGTATGACTCAAGAGATTGACATTCCTACTTGAAAGTGGGAAGTGATCAACATGGACTTCATCACAGGTTTACCTCGTACCCGCAGACAACATGACTCCATTTGGGTGATTGTTGATAGGGTTACTAAGTCTTCTCGCTTTTTGGCGGTCAAGACTACAGATTCGGCGGAGGATTACGCCAAGCTTTACATTAATGAGATTGTGAGGTTGCATGGAGTTCCTTTGTCTATCATCTCAGATAGAGGTCCTCAGTTTACATCTCATTTCTGGAAGTCATTTCAGAAAGGTCTTGGTACTCAGGTTAATCTTAGCACAGCATTTCATCCACAGACGGATGGTCAGGCAGAGCGTACCATTCAGACCTTAGAGGACATGTTGAGAGCTTGTGTGATCGACTTCAAGGGTAGTTGGGATGATCACCTTCCTCTTATTGAGTTCTCCTACAACAATAGTTACCATTCTAGCATTCAGATGGCCCCTTATGAGGCATTGTATGGGCGTAGATGTAGATCTCCAGTTGGTTGGTTTGAAGTAGGTGAAGCAGTCTTGATAGGACCAGATTCAGTCCTTGATGCTATGGAGAAAGTGCAACTCATTAGAGGTAGACTCAAGACTGCTCAGAGTCGCCAGAAGTCTTATGCAGATGTGAGAAGAAGGGAACTAGAGTTCCAAGTTGATGATTGGGTTTTCTTGAAAGTGTCACCTATGAAAGGGGTGATGAGATTTGGCAAGAAAGGAAAGCTCAGTCCCAGATATGTAGGCCCTTACTGGATCTTGAAAAGGATTGGTAAAGTGGCTTATGAGTTAGAGTTGCCAGCAGACTTAGCAGCAGTGCATCCAGTCTTTCACATCTCTCTTCTGAAGAAGTGTGTGGGTGATCCAGCATCCATACTGCCATTAGAGAGTGTGGCCGTGAAAGATAACCTTACTTATGAGGATGTACCAGTTGAGATTCTCGATCGTCAGGTTAGAAGGTTGAGGAATAAAGAAGTCGCTTCAGTCAAGGTTTTGTGGAGGAGTCAGTCAGTAGAGGGAGCTACTTGGGAAGCAGAAGCAGCCATGAAGTCCAATTATCCTCACCTCTTTCCTTCTGATTCCATTCCAGCTTGAGGTAATAGTTCCTCTTCAGTTTTTCAGTCATTCATGCGAAAATTCAGTCTTAGAATCATGTTCCTTCAGTTTGTACTTGCATTTTCAGCGTATTTGCATGTTCTTGGAACTCAGTTCAGTCAGAAATTCAGTTCTCAGTGTTTAGTGGTAGGGATTGCAGCCCTCTCCCTCTATTTCAGCTAGATTAGTCTTCATTCGAGGACGAATGGTCCCAAGGGGGAGATAATGTAACACCCCGTATCTGAAATTAGAGATTTCATATTTCTGGTGTTACAGGTGGCACTCACGGACACCATCCACGGACCGTAGATGGACTCACGGTCCGTCCTGTAGGTCCGTGGTTCGTGACAGAAAACTTCCCCAGAACTCAGTCAGAAAATTTAGCTAAGTGTTGACCCATGGCCGGACTTACGGTCCGTAAGTCAGGTCACGGACCGTAGTTCGTGTTCGTGGATCGATGCCCCAAAAGCCCAGCTTCAGTCCCGAACTATGGTTGACCAGCACGGACCATCATTTGATCCACGGTCCGTAGGTCTGACCGTAGAACGAAGGTAAGCAGCCAGTTAGCTGAAAATTCTGATGGGTCAACTTCAGATGGTCATAACTTTTAGCACAAAATGAATTACGTGGCCTATGAGCTATGGATAGATAGATAATTGAATTATCTTTCCAACGCCTATGAGTTTGCTAAGTTCTGACCTCCGAGTAAAAAGTTATGCTCATTTTAGTGAAGGCCTGTCGAGCAGGCTTGACTTACGGACGCAATCTACGAACCGTAGATTGACCTACGGCCCGTAGGTCCACTCCGTAGGTCACTCCGATAGCAGTTAATTCAGGGGTCCTTTGGTCTTTTTCTATTTCGTTTAACCCCTAAGATACGTCGTTTAGACCCTAAATCATGAGGTTTTAATTAGTTTAAGCCTAGAAACATAACTAGAACTTACCTAAGTCAAATTCATTAATCAAAACTTAGAAAATTAGAAGCAAGAAGGGAGAAAAAGGTCAAGAACCCTAGTTCAAGAACGCAACAAGGTTCCATCAGTTCCAGCCCCGAAATTGAAAGATTTCTCCGTGGAATTCGTCACCAGGTATGTGGGATTTCACTAGTGGGTTCCTTTCGCCCATTAGGTCCCTAGAATTCAGTCAGATTCTTGATTCCATGATTATGAACAGACCTAGGGTTTCTAGAATTTCAACAGATCATCATGAATTAGTTATTTAAATGTTCCAAATCAGATTATCATGTTATTGCTCAGTTTATCGGATGAATTTCAGAACCCTAGCTATGTATTTCTTTAGTTCTTGAATTACACATGCTAGGTCACATATTTCAATATTCAGTTTTACATGCCTCAGTTTATGAATGCATCATTATCAGATTAATTGTTGCATTCTCAATTTGCATGTTCAGTTCGAGCTATCCAGTATTTACAGAAATTCGGTCATAACCAGTTAACTACTTAATTCATTGGAAGTAGCATAATACCGAGTTGGACTAGGGTTTCATCGTACCCATATAGTCCCAGAACTACGAGCCACGTAGGTGAAACTCCCCTCTGTGGGCAACATCAGTTTAGTGATCACGCCAGCATGCCTCTATACCTCTGGCAGGGTATATTGGGTCATCTCGATGGGGCGTATACATCGAACTCCATATTTAGCTCATGTGGTTTTATGTCGGTTATTAGTAGCTCCCACAGTTCAGTCAGACTCTATTGCATTGACCATATTTCAGTACAGTCAGTATTCAGTCTCAGCATGTTATAAATTTGGTCATTGCATCAGTTAACTCAGTATTCAGTATTTTCAGTATCTATATCATGTTCAGATTATTTCATTGCTTTATTGCTTTGTTCAGTTATATGTTCTTTCAGCTTTACTCCATCCTGCATGCTCAGTACCATTCAAGTACTGACGCATATGTGTGCTACATCTTCTCGTGATGTAGGTTCAGGTTTTCAGCATCCAGATCATGCTTAGATCGGTTCCCGATCTCCAGTTCAGCAGAAATCAGTGGTGAGTCCTCATTCTCCGAGGACAATAGTCATGAGTTTTTTTTCAGTATTTTAGTCCTTTAGTTTCAGTTTTCTTAGATCTAGTTGGGGCATGTCCCAACATTTCTAGTCAGTTTAGAGGCTTATTTCAGACATAGTTAGATTCAGCTTAGTGTCTTGAGTTTGATATTTCTTTTGTATTAAACTCTCAGATTTGATATATTCAGCTATAGTGTATGGGTATTCCCCATCTTTTCAAATTTATTTATGAATTAGCTTCCGCAACAGTTTATTACCTTTCGTATGCTCATGATCATGCCAGCAGGGTTAGCTTGGGATCACTTGTGGTCCTAGGTCCCGTGTCCGCATCTCGGGGGTAGCTCGGGGCGTGACACCAACTACCTTCAAACTCCATAATGCAAGCTCGAACCATATCCTCCAAAATTTGTATCACTCTTTCCGACTGGCCGTCAGCTTGAGGATGGAACGAAGTGCTAAACCTCAACTTAGTACCCAAAACTTCCTGTAAGCTACCCAAAAATCTAGATGTAAACCTTGGGTTTCGGTCTGATACAATAGACACAGGGATCCCATGTAGTCTTACAATCTTATTAATGTACAACTCGGCTAAACGATCAAGCGAGTAATCCATCCTGATTGCTAAGAAGTGAGCACTCTTGGTTAGCTTCTCCACAATCACCCATATTGCATCATGATTTCTCTGAGTGCAAGGAAGTCCAGAAACAGAGTCCATAGTTATTCTCTCCCATTTCTATTCCGGCATCAACAAGGGTCGTAGTAAACCCACTGGTACTTGATGTTGTGCCTTTACTTGTTGACAAACCAAACATTTAGTGACGAACACTGCAATGTCTCTCATCATACCATTCCACCAATAATTTTCTTTGATGGTCCAGTACATCTTTGTACCTCCAGGATTCACTGCATATGGTGAAGAATATGCTTCATTCAATATTTCTCTCCTCAATTTGTCATCATTAGGGACACATAACCTGTTTCGATAAAATAAGCCACCATCCTCCGTAAATGTAAAATCAAGTTTTTCTCCACTTTGAACTTCTCTAGTAAATTTTACAAGTTTCTCATCTAACAGTTGTGCTTCTTTCACCTATTCAAGTAATATTGGCTTTACTTGTAAATTAGCAATAGTTGAACTATTTGAATCAAGTGTAAAACAAACATTCATAGCTCTTAACTCAAGGAACAAGGGTAAAGGACTCGAAGAAATGCTTGCGAAGGATTTCCGACTTAAGGCATCTGCAACCACATTGGCTTTACCTAGATGATAGCAGTCATAATCCTTGATGAGTTCAAGACATCTACGTTGTCGAAGGTTTAGCTCCTTTTGAGTACCCAAGTACTTTAAGCTCTAGTGATCAGTGAAGATATGACATTTCTCTCCATATAAATAATGCCGCCATATTTTTAAAGAAAGCACTATAGCAGCAAATTCAACATCATGAGTAGGATAATTCAATTCATGCGATTTTAATTTCCGAGAGACACAAGAAATCACTTTCCCTTCTTGCATCAAAACGCATCCGAGAACATTGTGAGAAGCATCACTGTATACTACATACTTTTTCCCTTCAATTGGTAGAGTAAGTATAGGCGCTTGAGTCAACAAGGATTTGAGAGTTTCAAAGCTCTCTTGACATTTGTCATCCCAAATAAACTTTACTTCCTTCTTCAAGAGCTTAGTCAAAGGAGAGGCGATAATGGAAAAGCCTTTCACAAACCTTTTGTAGTATCCTGCTAAGCCCAAGAAACTTCTTACCTCAGTCGGACTTTTGGGAGGTCTCCAGTCAACAACTGCTTGTCTTTTACTAGGATCCACCTTCACACCTTCAGTTGATACAACATGTCCCAGAAAAGCTACTTCATCAAGCCAAAATTCACAATTGAAAATTTTAGCATAAAGTTCTTACTCCTTCAAAATTTTCAAAATAATTCGGAGGTGTTTATCATGGTCTACACTACTTCTGGAAAACATTAAAATATCATCTATAAAAACAACCACAAACTGATCAAGATAAGGCTTGAATACTCGATTCATTAGATCCAAGAATACCGCAAGAGCATTTGTCAATCCAAATGGCATCACCAAAAATTCATAATGACCTTATCGAGTTCAAAAACTAGTTGTAGGAATATCTTTCTCTCTAACACGCAGTTGGTGATATCTAGACCTTAAATCAATTTTTGAGAATACTTTAGCACCTTTAAGTTGGTCAACCAAATCATCATCTTGGTAGTTTATCTATTCTTGATTGTTATTCTGTTGAATTGTCTATAGTCAATACAAAGCCTAAGAGTGCCACATTTCTTCCTTACGAATAAAAAAGGGGCTCCCCTAGATGAAACACTTGGTCGGATAAAACCTTTATCAAGTAGTTCTTGCAATTGAGCTTTCAATTCTCTTAACTCTGTTGGAGCCATTCTATAAGGGGTGATCGAAATAGGAGTAGATCCAGGAATAAGCTCGATTGAAAATTCAACCTCTCTTTCCCGGGGCAATCCTAGAAGGTTTTTTGGAAATACTTCTGGAAAATAACATACAGCAGGTATGTCCTTGATACAAGGACTCTTCAACTGTGAATCAACTATGTGAGCAAGGTATGCCCCACAACCTTGACGCTTCAACCTTCTTGCCAAGGCCGCAGAAATAAAACTAGATGTCACTGATCTTTCACCTTGTACAATGATGTGTGAAAATGTAGGATCTTTAAAAGTCACATGCTTAGACCTACAATCTACCACCGCATGATATTTATAAAGCCAATTCATCCCGATAATAACATCAAAATCCTTGAAGGGAATTTCAACCAAATCAGCAGGGAAGACTAGGTTTTGAATCACGAAGGGACAATCTTACTAAACTTGATTACACACAACTTGATAACCCAAAGGACATTCAACCAACACATCTTAATTAAGTCTCATAGATTTCACATTTTCAGGAAGAGCAAGTGATGAACAAATATAAGAATGTGTAGAACCAGGATCAAATAATGTAAACACACATAAGCCGAGTAAGTGAAATTTACCAACAACCACGTCTTGTCCATCTTGATGATCCTTCTCCATCATAGCATAAGCGCGTACAATAGGCCTTTGGCCACTAGCTTGATTAGCTCCACTTGTACCTGCTGCCTGGGTATTTTTAGGTCTTGCACCTCTATTAGTTTGTGGAGGATTGACAGAAGGCTTATGAAATGAGCCTTTAGTTATCAACGATGGAGCATTATTAGGATGAGGACAATCCTTCACTTTATGATCAAAGCTCCAACAATTGAAACATGCACTAGAAGCTCTCCTGCAAGTTCCATAATGATTCTTTCCACATTGTGGACAAGTGGGAACACGAGTCTTGCCTTGGCCATAATTTCGAGTGCTAGCTGTAGAAAATTCTTATCTGTTTTGCCTTTGTTGAGGTGGCCTGTTATCACTACCAGCCTTAGAATTATCAAACCTTACCCTTTTGGATGGATCCCTAAAATATGGTCTAGGCTTTCGGAATCTGTTTTCATTTCGACTAGCTTCTTCTTTATCAAGTTGTTCCCAAGAAAAAGCAGCAGACACTAACTTACAAAATTTCTCATGTTGCAGGATCACCACATTCTTCCTAATTGAATCATTTAAACCGTCTTCAAACTTCATGCACTTGTCTTTTTCCTCTTTAATAATACCACCAGCATAGCGAGAGAGCATTAGAAACTTCTTTTCGTATTCAGCAATAGACATGCCTAGTTGCCTTAGATTCAAAAACTTCTTTTTATTTGCATCACAATAAGCAGGTGGGACATACTTCTTACGAAATTCCTTAAGAAAATCATCCCAAGTAAGAACAGGAGGTTTTACCTTGGCATTTAGAACACTTACTCACCAATCGTAAGCATCCTTTTTGTAATAGTGAAATAGCATACTTAAATTTTGCAACATTTGAACACTCTAACTACTCAAATACCCTCTCCATGCGATCTAGCCATTGTTCAACATCAATGGGATCAACAGTGCCTTCAAACTCCACTCCACCAATTTTCCTCATTTTTGCAAAGTAAATCCCGTGGGGATCATGCTTCGATTCTGCCATGTGGTTGAAGAATTCAGCCATTTGTTGAAAATGAGAATTCTTGGTTTGAGTACCAAGACTCATGTGAGGATGTGGACCAGCTCTTACACCTTGATGGTTTCCCACTTCAGAACCACTAGTGTGGGGAACATACTGATTCGAGATATGGTCTCCAACCCCTTCCAATGCATGAGATTGGGAAACAAATGCACCGGAACCTTCACAACAAGCTTCTATAGGTTGGTCAAAAGAAGTGGCCATGACTTAATTCCTTCAAAAGGAAAGATCACATTGCATTAGGGATATATACTTCATGCATATGCACTCTACATGCGATAAAAACATTATAAACCATGTAATTGACCAAATAATACAAATAGAACATTTTTCATAATCAAACAAGTATAGAAGTAATTCAAATCAAAATTCCTAGAACCACAAACCTAGGCTTGAAGCGACCCTTTTTAAACAAATTTAACTTATACTTGCGACACTCAAAAGAGATTAACGAGGACATATTGATTATAATCTAGTAGAGGGATTGGATGCATAATGACCTCCGAAGAGTAATTTAAGCGAATAACCGACGAGATTTTCATGCATATATATTATCCTCACACTCAAGGATGAAATAACAAGAATATTACAAGCTTCCGAGTACCAAAATCAGCCTGCTCATGCGTCACACAAACATTCGAAAGTAATAGTAGATATAGAATATTACAAGACTTGAGTTTATACAACCCAAAAAGAACAAAACATAAAGCCATATTTATGTTACTACTCATGGTGACATGATCAAATCAGTACTGAAAATTCCATGTAAATACACAACACATAGAATATGTACAAGTCCAAAGGTTTATACAAAATATATATGCCTATATGCAAATGTGATCATCCTAAAGTCTCTCAAAACATCCATCTCCAATGGCCGGCTTCAAGCATCATCTCGAACAAGCCCTACGATAGAAACAACTATCGTTAAGCATATAGCTTAGTCGTGTAAACACTAAAGGTTTGGAGCCCTCAAATTCAGCAAGTTATCATTCTCAAGTCAAGGGCAACATAATTGAACATAATAAATAAATCAAGTAAACAATATATAAAGATTATCAAGTTTTATATTTAAAGATCCAAATGTAAACAACGCTCATAGTACAGTTTTCCAAGAGATTCAACAACAGGGCTCACCCAATATATACATCATGTCGTCACACCAAGCACAAGAAGGTACCAAGAAGGGTCAAAACCCAATAATCAAGAGAAGCAAGAACCATATTAAAAATGGCTTTCTAGTTCGTACTTAAAATGGACAACTTCCATTCTTAAGACGGACTAAAAATCCAGAGTCAAGATGGTAAATGTTCCGAATCAAGAGTCATGCCAAGAGTGATAAAGTCACAACGACAAGAAGGACAAGGTCCCAACAAGAGTGTCAAGTGATCAAACAATCCGTACAAGTGGGTGAGTTACACAAGCGTCTTTAACGTATTAAAGATTATCAATACAATAATGCAAAGTGACAAGAGGTAACCAAGGTACCAAAGTAAACTTTCAGATATACCAGCAGGTAAAAAGAGTACAAGTATAAGTTTATACACAAACCTCACTAGTTTAGCACAAAAATTGTCCAACACAACCTCACGAGTTCAAATCGTAGACCAACCAGCGTATCAAAGTCCTTAACTCGTACACGAGCTTTTCATGCATATATATTAACTCAATAATGATGGCGCAACACAGGGTTATCGTCACAAGTAAGCCTAGCCTGTAGAAATACGACTATACTCCAAAAATAGAAATTCTGCCCAATAAAAGCACTACATGTCGCAACTTAGATTTGAAACAGAAAACGGCCAAAATTGAATTTATATCCTTCATAAAAGATGTAAGTACATCTCTTAAGCTTGCAAATAATCAAGAATCACCTCAAAATATGCTTTGTACAAAAAGATATAATCAAAACACTAACAGCTGAACATACATGATTTCAAATTCCAAAATCTGGACAGAACATGTCATATGTTGCATCCCTCATTTCGTAATCATAAAAGCTAAACAGAAGAGTTGTAGGTATAGGAATCAGCTTTCAAAATCATATTTATTCACCAAAAAAGGATTTATACAGAACGAGAAATTCTAAAATTACTAAAAACTACTCAGCTAAAAAGAAACAAGTTTTGATTACTCACCAAAAGATTGGATGTCTCCACTTCTAGCTAGAAGGACCAAGGGTTTTTCTTGTGATTTTGAATAACAACAGGCTCAAAAATGTTCTTAGGTTCTTCGAATTTAGATCCAAACAAAAATAACAAGACGAGGTGTGATAATATAGTCTTAAGAGTGATGCTTAGTCACATATACAACTGTCACTAAAAGGAGCTGCCCCAATTATTGTGTGCTTCCCAAAATGTATACATATACACCTATATGTATATAATTGATACCAACACTTTCAATTCATATGAAATTTTAATTAGAAAAATTACGTAAATACCCCCATACAATACCTTAAATTACGGGCATAATTTATTTCAAGCAAGGTTGCAAATATCACAAAATTTTAACTTCCCAAAATAAGAGTAAAACATATTCTAGTAATTAAGAAATGATGCATCAACATGCAAGAGTTGGTCTAGTATTTTAGGGGTGTTACAGCAACCCCTAGAAATTCTGGTGGATTCATACGAACGAAATTACGGACCGTAACTTCCACTGATCCACCACTAGCATTTACAGGAACTGGAACCTTCTGATTGTTCTGGTTAGTCACACTTTGAGCCAAAAGTTGATTGGCATTCCAAAACTTTGCGTTTGAAACTTCTTGATGTAGGACTGGAGGAGCTGTGTTAGCATTGCGGCCATTATCATTCCTTTCATAAGCTATACGAGGAGGCATGATTTGAAACGCATAACAACGAATTTGAAGGTAGACCATATCCATGCATGATAACAATAACATGAAAGTGAAGTTTTCCTAAAACACTTCGCGGCCTCCCTCTCATTAGATGTGGTGCACTTCAAACCCTTGAAAGAGACTATACTTAGTGTGGCTTTTCAGACATCTTAGGACACTTAAACCTAATGCTCTTATACCAAGTTTTTCACTCCCCGAGTCTACCCCCTTTACATAAACGCGAGACTTAGGATCACGAGTGACCCCAAGCTAACCCTCAGCTGGCATATCATAAGCAAACTTAACAAATCTAAGAAAAGATAAAACTAATGTGAAAGCTAAATCATGAGATAACTGCAATAATGGGGAATACCCAATATTGTCTGAATATAAAGAAATTATGAGTTTAATAACAACTGAAAGATCAAACTCAAAACTAAAGTTGAATCTAGTATTATGTTTGAAATAAGCCTCTAACTGACTGGAGATGCTCGGATATGCCCCCAGCTAATTCTAGCACATACTGAAAATTGAAATGAAAAGACTAAATATAGAAACATGTCAATCGTCCTCGAAGAATGAGGACTCGCCACTGATATTGCTAATCTGGAGATCGGAAACCAATTTATGCGTGATCTGAATGCTAAAGACTTGAACCTACATCATGAGAAGATGTAGAGCAGAGTATGCATCAGTACTTGAAAGGTACTGAGCATGCAGGGTAGGATAAAGTTGAACAACATATACATAATTGAACAAAGCATACTGAGCAAATGATATAATCTGAACATGATGAATATAGTGAAATGATATTGAATATGAACAAAACTGAATGGAATGACCAAGTACATAACCTGCTGAAAATACTGGAATATAATTGGGAACCTGGTAAAAACCACTAGAATTTGACTTTTAGAGCTACTAATAACCGATATAAAACCACATGAGCTAAATCTGGAGTCTGATGTATACGCCCTATCGAGAGAACCCAATATACCTTACCAAGGGTATAGAGGCATGACTGGCGTGATCACTAAATATGATTCCCACAGAGGGGACTCACATACCTACTGGTGCACGTAGTTCTGGGACTATGAGAGTGACTAACCCTAGTCAAACTCGGTGTTAACCTTACTGATAAATGTGGGATTCAGAGTCATTTAGGGCTTTATTCAGATAGATTTTGTGTCCTCAATTGCTTGTTTTGTACCAATAACTGATGAAAACCCCTAGTTTTCCAGGTATTTCAATCGAGGAACAAAGCATGGGCACTAACTTGCAAAAAGGAGCAAAACGAGCTGAAAGAGCAAATAAATGAAGGCCTCGTGATCGCCGAGTTCCTTTGGCGAATCGTCGAATGACCATTACCTCGCCTAAAGTTCTAGAGTACCAAGCCCTCAAGGAGAAAGTCAATTTGGCGATACACAGGAGAAGTTGGCCTGTCGCTGTGTGGTTCCGCGATGCTGTGTTGGATCTCCCAAAGTTACAGAACTTGAAGATGTTGAAGGCTAAAGCAGAAATGATATGAAGTTGACCAAAAGGTGGATTGCCGAGTTGATCGGCGATCCCGACTTACTACGCCAAATGGTCCTTCGCAACATATTTTTGGCGTCTATAAATACATTTTCAAATATTAATATTAGGACCTTTTATTATAATCTTAGAATCAATATTTAGATTTTGAGTTTTGAACTCTGGGTATTGAGACAAACTTTTCCTTAGCTTTGAAGAATTCACGTTTTCCATTTTTGAGAAATTGGAAGTGGGTCTTTGAGATTCATTAATTTGGACCTTTGAAAAGACGAAATTAATCTTACCAGTTGATAGAAACACAATTTGGTAAGGATTTCTATCTTTTTATGATGTCTAGCTAAAACCCCAATTTTGGGGTGTGATTATGGGTTGATTTAGTTTGTGGGTATTGCTAATTGTTAGTTTAAATGCTATTTAGAAGTGATTTCATTCAGTAATTATGGTTTAATTTAAGGGTTGTAGTTGCAAATGCAACTCTTCCTTCGTCTTTTTGGTTTGCTCGAGAGACAGGTTTTAAAACGAAGATTACTGAATTGATGGTCTGTGGGTATTGGGTTGTCATGGGTTCAGCGCAAGAGAGTGAATCCTAAACCCTTTTCCACACATTCAACTCGAGAGAGTGAATGGACTAAAGTGAAGGTTGTTCTTATTTGCATGCTTGTTGGTGTTCGAGAAAAACCAATTTGATTCGGGGTAAATTGTTTGAGATAAAGTTTATCCCCACTAAAGTCTAGCTTAGTCACTGATTTACAACTATTTACTAATAGTTGAAATCACCCATTTGTTTATATTATCCTATAATATAATCACATCCCAAGAACCCATCTCATTATTTGTTAATTCATGTTATTTATTGTTGTTATAGCTGATAGTTAAAACCAAACCCCCTTTATTTGACATTTGTGTCACCCTAAATTTGAATTATGTTTTCCTTCGATAATGTTTATTCCTATGATTGACTTGAACATATTTGTACTTTGCTATTTTATCTTAAACACGTACCACTCCCTGTGGGATTCTACCCCAACTCATTTAGTTTGGTTATTGTACTGACTAACAATTGTTGACACTTTGAATTGGATGAAGTATCGTGATACGTGAAATCAAAATGGCGTCGCTGCAGGGGAGTGGTGTTGGTTAAGATTCTTTAGTTAAGTTGAATTTTTATCTTGTTAGTTATAGTTGAATCTACTTACTTTTAGTTCTTTTTTTGTGTTGCTTGTTTATAAAAAAAAGAGCATGTCTTGTAGTAACGGTGACCATTTGGACCACACTCCTTTGAGAATGATGATTCTTAGGGATAACATCCTAAGTTCAGGAAAATGGAGGGTGAGTCAGTCCATGAGTTGTGGCTGAGATTTAAGTCAATATTGCTATAATGCCCAACTCATGTAATCTTAGATAACATTCAACTAGACTGCTTCTATAGAGGTATTGGTCCGAAGAACAGGGTAGTGGCTAACAAAATTTCTTTAGGTAGTCTCACATGACTACCATATGCAATAGCAGCCTAGCTTCTTGATAATATGGCCAAGACAAACAAAGAGACTGAGAAGGACCAGGTCTTAGCCACTCTGTTGACTTAACTAGATCTAGTGGCCAAAAAGATCATGGAATTGGAAGCACTAGACAAGAAAAAGGACCGGTACATTCCCCCTCATGAGCGTGTGAAGTCCAAGGTGCACGAGGGTGGACAAATAGAAGAGACACTCTCACTCATTCTTCACAAAGTCGAAGAACACGACAAAGTGTTGAATGAGATAAAAGAGAATGTCTCACTGCTGAATCAGATGGCTGGTTCCCACTCCATATCTATTCAGCTACTGGAGACCCAAATAGGTCATGTGTTGTCTCGTCTCTACCCCACAAGCCAAGATTAAGTGGGGAAGTCCTTCGACGACGTTAACTAAGTCGCTTCTTGGGAGGCAACTCAAGTGTTTATCGCTTTATTTTTGGTTTAGAAATAATCATGCGTTGATTTTCAGGTTGAAGTGTAGAATGTGTTTAAAAAGAGAATATTGGCGAGCAAAAGTCCAGTCGGCGACTCGCCGAAGAGGTCGGCGAGCCCCACTTGGACCGCCATTGGACTCAAGGAATTTTAGGGCTTGAGTCTATAAAATTTGGCGAGCTCAGGAGCAAATTGGCGAATCGCCAACCAGGTCGGAGACTACGACTTTGTCTGCCGTTTGGACCCGTAGTTTAACCGAAGGTCCTGTAAAACTCGGTGAGGTAAGAGCCCACTCAGCGTGTCGCCTAGTGGGTCAGCGAGCAAAACTTTTGGCGCCGAATGGGCGATAACTGGATGATTTTTAAAGGCCAAAGGTTTAAACTTTCAAACTCAATCACCTTCCCTCACTTTTTAACTTACCAAAATCACACCCGCACTGTAGTATTCTAGATTTTTGTGTTTTTATCGCATTTTAGTCGTCAACTTTGTGTTCGGAGTTATATTTCTTTGCCGCCTAGCATGTCAAAGTATTTATTCGGCTTCAAAGGTTGTTTTTTGAACCACAAATTCATTTTTAGCGATTTTTATTCTTATGCAATGATTTCTTATCTTAGGGAAGTGTGTTGTGCCTCTCTAATGGTAATTGTATATGTGTGTGCTTATTTTAATTTGAATATCATGTCTGTAATGCCTTTATCATTGAATTCTTGAGTATTTTGTGCCTAATAATTGATTAAAATTATAGGGTTGTGCTTGCATGTTGTTGGGTCTAGTCGGGTGAAGTCTAAGTAACTCACATTTGTGTAAATGACGTATTTTTCCCAATGATGGAGCGGTTGACGTTATTCTTAAGGGCAAAATTCATCAAATGGCCAAATTTGGTCAAACCAGGAGAAGTTTAAGTATCCCGGGGGCCTTGGTGTAATGGGTCTGAGTTTAATTAAAGGAGTGCATGTTTTGATTTTGTTTTCGGGGGCTTCGGGGTTGAATCTGGAAGACGGGGTTGAGAATAGGCAGGTTGGGTCGTTTAGCGAGTTGGGTCGAGGTTGCTCGAACCACTCGACGGTTTGGCGAATCCCCCTTCTCGCCTTTAATTTCATGCTTAATCTTGAGCTAGGTTTGTAACTTTCAGCGAGAAGCCTGAGTTCGCCAAGTGCACTGTGTGACTCACCGAAAGTTTTCCTTGATCACCCTTTCTGAGCCCTTAACCCCTAAAAATGCACTGTACCTTTCAGTGGGATAGGTCTTGCTCACCGAAAGATGTCGGCGATTTGATAAAAGGACATTCCCATCGCCAACGTGCCACTTTTCTGAGAAATCTTTGAAGCCAATATTTTCAGCGAGCTCGACCTGGCTCGCCAAAGTGATTCGGTGACTCACCGACCGGATCGGGGAGTCTGTCTGCAGCTACTCTTTTGTGTTTTTCATTGAACTATTCCTCACTCTCTTTGATGTTTTTGCAGATATGGTTAGGACCAACATTGACATGCCGCCCCGTAAACCAACACAAGGAGCAGTCATAAACGAAAGGGGAACCAACCCTTCTAAAAGGGGAAGAACAGAGCCTCAAATAGACGGAAAGGGCAAAGGTAAAAAGCCAATTGTTGAGGTTTCGATGCACAATTCCGGCAGAGTGAGAGAGTCCATCAACTCTTAGGTTGCACTATCTGAGCCGGAGGATGACCATCCACTATATTCGAGGCGAGTAGAGATCCATGCTAGATCTCGTCCTGACTCAGCTAGAGTCCTAGCAGCCTCTTCTCCGGTATATACATTGCCACCTGCGACACCTCATGTGGCTCCAGTGCCACCAGTAGTTCCTCCTCCTAGGCTATTCAACAGACTGAAAGTCGATGTGTTACGTACTATCCTTGAGGAGAAGCTACTCTCCACAAAAGGTCTTGAGAGTAAATACTCCTCAGTAAGGGACACTCTCCAATATCACCGATTTGAGCAGTTCACTAGACTCTGAGGCCCGTGCATACCTACATGGGTCCGGGAGTTTTATTCAGCATATGGTTATCTGGTTCCTAAAAGCAAGAAGAAGGCTAGTAAGTTCAGACCAGTGTAATCTGTCATAGACAGAGAAAAGGAAGTCGGGTTCAGTAGCAAGTACATTAATATTGTACTTGACATGGGTCTAGGAGCTACAGTGGCATATGAGGGCTTGCCTACTAATCAGTCCTTGGATGACTTGAACGGCTGGCTTGCTCCATTGATTTCTGATACCACCCCTAGGTTGATCCAGGTAGGGGTCCCCATCGAGAAGAGAGATTTGAATATTGCTGCTCGATTCTTGTTTGGCTTTATTAGCAGAATCATCATGCAATCCCAGAACAAGTCCATCCTCCGCCACCCTAAGGCGGCCTACCTTGGGTCGATCATATCTCAGAGGAGCATCAACTTGGAACTCCTCATAGAGCAAGAGATGGACATGAGTGCAAAGCAGAGTCAGACCTCCATGCCATTCTCGGTGCTGATTATAAAGATTTGTAGGCGTGTTGGAGTTCCTCGTGATGAGATGAGATATTTTGAGGTGACTCCCACATCTTTTACAAATATCAGGTGTATAGAGGCTGAGTATACATAAGAGGAGGCCGACAGGAGGAGAGCATCCCCAGTAGATATATCTACGGAGGTGGACGTTGACTTAATACCTGTAGAGGCATCTTTGCCTACTCCAGCCTCTGTGTAATGACCTGAGAGCACCCCCTAGTCGTTACCGGCGTATTCAACCTCGAAGAGGTCTTATACAAGCCCTTAGCATTCATCATAACATGTATCATAGAATAAAATCACGGAATATTTAAAAATTTTACTTTGGAAGTTCAAATTCACTTCATATATGAAAAATAGAATCTAACTTCGTCACAATGTACCATCTAGACATAGAAGTATCGAAAATGGGACTTAGCCCTTACATCAATAAGAAGTCTTGAAATAGGAAAGTACAACAATGTCTTTCAAAATAAGCAAAGAACTAAACATACAAGCTAGATCATAGGGTCTTGTCCTCAGACTTGAGGACTCACCAACTTGGGGAAGCAACTCCAAGTGCCTAGAGAAGTAAGCTTGAATCCTCAACTGCCCGAACCTAAATGTTTGGGGAAAGGGAGAAAATATGGGTTAGTACAATACACGTACGAAGTATGCCTACTATGTATAAAAACCATTGAAACATGCATAAAAGGACATTTAGTCAAAACATGTTGTTTACCAAGTAAATCCAATATGCACACAAAGTAAGCATCATAGTCCAACCCAACATAATATCATCCCAACATGTAGACAACCCAAGCAATACTAGTGCAATGCAAAGAATAGAACCCATAACCCTATTCAAAGCCAAGTATCACATTAAGCAACCTACTTCATGCATACATTCATAAGATCATATTTCATCATAACTTACCATATTCATAATGATCATACTTAACATAGCTTCAACATACATAAGTCATAATCATCATAATCATAAGAGAACACTACTACAACCATCTCTTAGGATCCCGCAAGTGCAATGTGCAAGAGAAGTCCCATACCCTCCCTTACACTATGTAGAAACCCTTAAGAAAGCCCTAGTAAGAGTTCACACCTTTCATACCTTCATTTACTTTTCCATTAGGGAATTATTGCAATAACCGACATAGACCATGACAGGTACATGGAATCCGGTTTTCTACTCCCACACCGAAAATAGAGGGTTAACACTTGTCTAAGGTGTAACCATTTGTACATAGTTATCTAGGTGGATCCACTAAGCTAGAGTCTTATGTAGGCACATACTTAAGGGTCAAGGAGATTGCTTCTAGAAACCCTAACTTACTAAACGTGGGGGTTTCCATCTCATGAGACAACACATACCGTAGGTAATCCAGACTTGCTAAACATGAGGAAACCCATGTGGGGAGCCGGACTTACTAAACGTGAGACCCCCATCTCATTTACATGCCCTTTCGGTGCTAAGCATCTAATTCCTTTTTGTAATCATCTTTAGTCATCACATAAGTTCACATTAGCCTTTACTAGACTCTTATGTAGACATCTTACCATAATAGCTCATATGTGTTCATAAGTGAGTAGCAATCCTTTCAAGTTAGAAACACATAGCAAGTGAGTAAACCTTTCATTTTACATTACAATATAATCTTGAGAACTACCTTTCAATGATGTAGCAATCATACCATAACATACATACATACTTCATAGCTAATTCAAGTGTAGAGGGTTAAGGATGAGGAAACTAGGTCATCAACACCATAACAACACATTAGGTATAACATCATTACAATCGAAGTAATTCACCTTTCATACATCAGTTCAAAGAAGAACCAACCTTCATACCTTCTTGCCCTTTGTGGGACCTCCATACTTTAATTACCAAAAAATTCCTAACCAATACATAATACAAGGTAATTCATGAAGTAATAATATAATCAACATCAATATAAGCAATTGACATATTCCCTTCATAGCCTTCAAGGCTTCATTCAAAGACTCAACCCTAATTTCATAGAAATTATACATAACCTAGGGTAGAATAATCATACAAACATGGATAACATAACATCACATTCAATTCATAGCCTTCAATCTCTATTCAACACAAACTAGGGTTAGAATTAGAAAAAGAAGGAGAAACATGGGTCTCATGGGGAATCTTCGAGAAACCACCAATACAACATAAATTCATCCATAATTGTTCATATAACATCAATCAAAGTCATTTTATAACATCAATTTCACTATGGAAAGAAGACCCACGTTTTTGGATTAAAACCTAGAAATTGGAGATTTTGAAATTCATCTTGAAGGGGCCACTTGGGGAAAGGAATCACAAGAGTGATAAGAAACCATACCTTATTGACGAATTAACCACGAAAATCTGAATTGAAACCTTGGAGAGTTGGTCTTCTTGTTGAAGCTCCATTCTTCTTCAATGGAGTTCTTGAGGAGAGGGAGAGAGAGTAGAGAGAAGGAGGAACTTTAGGTTTTGATCTTTAGGGTTTTGTGTTTGAGTGACAAAAGTGAGGTAAATTGACTTACAAATCATTATATACGCGTCCCCTAAAGTACCCTAAATACCCCTCACTTAGTTGGACTCTTTAATGAAGTAAAAATCGATTTCTGAATTTCTAGATTTTCGTTGCGAACCTGAGCTGTTCCCTGATGATATTTGGAATTAAATTTTGAGATAGTATTGTCCACGGCACGACCGCATCACGAACTAACTCTTTGCTCATTGGGGGAGCTAGGCCGTGACGCGGAGCTCTTCCCTCCAAGTTCAATCTGCAAGCTGCCTTAGCAGCCTGCTTGGCCAAGGTTGGGGTCCTCCTCATGGGTCCCTTAGGGTGGCCCCGAGGTGTCATATTCGAACTTTTGACGCCATAAACATATATTTACCTAATTTAAACCTTTTTACAAGATTATACCACCATACGACACTCCCAAACCTTCCTAAAACCTAAGGAAATAGTAAACACATTCTTCTCTAGTTTTCGGAGTCGTGGTCATTTCTTGACGTTTAGACTTCTACTCTTCCAAACCAAGTCAATTGCATTAATTTAGGTTTAGAAACATCATTTTAGCTATTTTTAATTCATTTTTCACAAGGTGAGGGTCTAACTTAAGTCATAGAATTTCCGGGGTGTTACAATATCCCCCCTAGGAACATTCGTCCCCGAATGTCACTTGGACTTCTTTCTAGGGAGACAATGACTCAAACTAGCACACAACAACCAAGCACATCAACAACATCATATCATCATATATATAGGAATTTAAGCCGTAACATCACTATGCTCAAAACACTTTACTTCACAAAAGTATAGGAGGAACTACCTTCTCCATATTCAATGAGCATCAACATATATAGTAAGCAATCAACAAGACATTTCTTTAACAAGACAACATCAAGCATGTTCATTACAACTCTCATGAAACAACATCACACAACATCTATGGGTGCAATTTCAACCATCAGAAACAAAATTCATGAAAACTCAAAATACAACTTAAGCATGAATTTTCACAAAAATATGCACATACAAGGAAATCATGTCATAATCATCAACACACACGATTTTCAATTTATACCTAATTAAGAGAGACTACTAACCTCAACTTTGGCTAGGAGTAGGAGGAAAAAGATGAGGGTAGCGGGACTTCATGTCGGCCTAGCCTCCCATGTTGCACCCTCAACTAGGTGGTTTCTCCACAAATTTTACGGAGGCCACCTCTTTATTCCTCAACTTCTTAACTTGACGATCTAAGATTTCGACCGGAACCTCTTCATAAGAAAGGTTCTCATTTACCTCTAAACCTTCTAGAGGGAGAATGGACACTAGGTCACCTATACACTTCTTTAACATAGAAATATGGAATACTGGGTGAACCGGGCCAATTCGATGGGTAATTTCAACTCATAAGCGACCTTTCCGACACGCTTCAAGATTCATAAGGCCCAACATACCGGGGCTAAGCTTCCCCTTCTTACCAAACCTCATCACCCCTTTCATGGGTGAGATCTTCAAGTAGACCCAATCACCTACTTCAAATTCAAGATCCCTCTTTCTATTATCGGCATAAGACTTTTGCTGACTATGAGCCATTTTCAACCTATCCCTTATAATCAAACTTTTTCGTAGCCTCATAGACTACCTCGGGACCAAGAAGAGCAAATTCACCCACTTCAAACCACCCAATCGGAGATCGACACCTTCTACCATAAAGTGCTTCAAAGGGTTCCATAGCAATACTCGAGTGGTAGCTATTGTTGTAGGAAAATTCTATCAAAGGTAGTTGGTCATCCCAATTACCTTTGAAGTCAATGACACACGCTCTCAACATGTCCTCTAGGGTTTGGATGGTGCGTTCCACTTGACCATCCGTTTGAGGGTGAAAGCGGTACTAAGTTTCACTTGAGTACCAAGCCCACTTTGGAAAAACCTCCAAAAATGGGAAGTAAATTGGGCACCTCTATTCGAAATAATCGACAATGGGACCCCATGCAACTTCACAATCTCCTTAATGTACAGCTTAGCATAATCTTCTGCCGAATAGGAAACCTTGACGGGAAGGAAATGGGCTGATTTAGTCAATCTATCCATAATGACCCAAATTGAGTCATGTTGCCTACGGGTTCGAGGCAAAGCTACCACGAAGTCCATATTGACCTCTTCCCACTTCCAAGTGGGGGTATCAATATCATGAGTTAGACCTCTTGGTCATTGGTGCTCGGCTTTGAGTTGTTGGCAATTTGACCACTTAGCCACAAAATTTTCTGTCTCTTTTCATTCCATTCCACCAATAAATCTCACATAAGTCACGATACATTTTGGTGGCTCCCAGATGGATGGAGTATCGGGACTCATCGGCCTCCTCTAAGATTGTCTCTCTTAGGCCATCCACATTCGGCACACATAACCTCCCTTGGTGCCTAAGCATCCCATCTTTTCCTTGAGAGAAAGTTTCTATTGCTTTGTTGAGAACCGACTCTTTTAGTTCCATCAAAATAGGGTCAAGATGTTCCTTAGACTTCACATCAACAACAACCGATGACTCGGAATTATGACAAACCATGACACCTTCTTTTGGGGAATCTTTAAGTCGAACACCCAATCGGGCTAGCCTATGTACATCACGGGATAACACCCATTTCTCTTCTTCCACATATGACACACTACCCATAGATACACGACTTAAAGCATCCGAAACCACATTTGCATTTCCGGGGTGGTAAAGGACACTCATATCATAATCTTTTAAGAGTTACAACCACTTTCTTTGTCGGAGATTCAATTCTTTTTGGCTAAAAACATATTGAAGACTCTTGTGATCGGTAAACACATCCACATATCCAAATCTTTAAAGCAAACACAACGGCCGCTAACTCAAGGTCATGATTTGGATAATTTTTCTCATGCACCTTGAGTTGTCTCGAGGCATAAGCTATAACCTTATCATGCTGCATGAGGGCACGACCCAAACCCACTCGGGAAGCGTCACAATATACTACAAACCCTTTGGTGTCCTATAGTAAGGTCAAAACTGGAGCGGAGGTGAGCTTATCTTTCAACAATTGGAAGTTCTTTTCGCAAGATTCTGACTATTCAAACTTGGACTTCTTTTGGGTTAAGGTCGTTAATGGAGATGCAATAGATGAAAATCCCTGAACAAACCTCCGGTAGTATCCGGCCAAACTCAAAAAGCTTCGGATGTCGGAAGGACTCAAAGGTCTAGGCCAACTTTTGACCGCATCGGTTTTCTTTGGATAAACTTCTATACCCTCACTAGAAACAATGTGACCAAGGAAAGCAACCGATCTTAGCCAAAACTTGCACTTGCTAAATTTAGCATAGAGTTGGTGATCTTTGAGGACTTGCAATACTATCCCCAAATGATTCATGTGATCATCCTCACTTTTAGAGTACATAAAGATGTCCTCAATAAAGACTATAACAAATGAGTCTATATAATTTCTAAACACACGATTCATAAGGTCCATGAACGCCGCCGGGGCATTTGTAAGACCAAAGGACATCACTAAGAACTCAAAATGATCATATCTTATTCAGAAGGCTATTTTTGGAACATCAACACCTCTCACCCTAAGTTGGTGATAACCCGACCTCAAATCAATTTTTAAAAGTAACTAGCTCCTTGAAGTTGATCAAATAAGTCATCAATCCTAGGGAGTGGATACTTGTTCTTAATGGTCACCTTATATAATTGTCGGTAATCAATACACATACGAAGAGATCCATCCTTCTTCTTCACAAATAACACTGGTGCACCCCAAGGAGATATACTAGGTTGGATGAAACCCTTATCCAATAAATCTTTGAGTTGAGCTTTGAATTCCTTCAACTCCGTCGGGGCCATTCGGTAAGGAGGGATTGAAATGGATTATGTATCCGACAATAAATCAATTTCGAAATCTATTTCCCGTTCGGGAGGAAACTTGGGTAATTCATCGGGAAAGACTTCTGGAAAATTCTTCACTACGTGGATCGATTCCAAAGGAGGAATTTCGGATTCAAGATCCTTGACCCTCACAATATGATAAAGACAACCCTTAGAAATCAACTTAAAATCTTTTAGACATGAAATGATCGTTCACCTAGGAACGGAATTTCCTCCCTTCCATTTTAAAATGGTTTCATTAGCAAATTGAAACTTAAAAATTCGGGTCCTACAATCTATGGACACAAAACAAGCATGAAGCCAGTCCATCCCCAATATAATATCAAAGTCTAACATATCAAGTTCCACCAAATCAACTAAGGTGACTCTGTTGGGCAATGAATGATATGGGACAACCCCTATAAAATCTTTTAGCAACTAGGAAATCACCCACTGGGTAGAAACCGAAAGGGTTTATCTAAAACATCGAGAAACATACCAAACTTCATAGCCACTAAAGGGGTTACAAAAGACAAAGTGGCACCGGGATCCAACAATGCATAAATATTAATTGAAAATACTTGTAGCATACCGGTCACCACATCTGCAGAGCTCTCTTAATCACCTCGGGATTGGAGAGCATAAAAGCGATTCTTCTTAGGAGCATCGGGATTTGGGCCACTTGCTTGTGCTTGAGCATTTTCCCTTCCTTGAGCCTTTAACATAGGGCAGTCCCTCCTCATGTGGCCGCTCTTACCACAACCATAGCAATTACCCGTGCCAACTAGGCACTTGCCTTCATGTTTTCGACCACACTTACCACCACCTCTTGCTTCTTGAGTCTTGGGGTTAGACACTTTAACTTTGTTGACCCTTGGAGTGTTAGGAGGACCTTGGTTGGAAAACCTCTTTTTGAACTTTGTCTTATCTTGGATTTCAAACCTAACCTTAGAAGAATTTCCCCATCGGCCCTTGACCTCTTCAATTCTCTACCAACTTGCTTATGCTTTTGCTCCTCAATTTGTTCGGCATGAACCATAAGACGAGAAATGTCCATGCTTGAGATTAGCATAGCTGACCTACATTCATTCACCACATGATCGGATACCCCCATAACAAATTTGTTCATTGTAGCTCTAGAGTCCGACACCAAAGTAGGAGCATGCTTGGACAATTGAGTGAACTTGAGGCCATACTCATTCACACTCATACCCCCTTGATGGAGGTTGATGAATTCTTGCATTTTCCTCTCCCTTAGTTCCAAGGGTAAAAACCTATGAAGAAAAGCCATCTTTAATGTAGCCCAACTTATCGAACCCTCTATAATAGGTCTCCCCTCCTTCCATTGTTCATACCACACTTGTGCCACCATCTTTGAGTTGATAGGCGGCTAACTTTGCCTTTTCTTGAGAAGACACACCCATATCCTCTAGAACCTAAAACACTTCGTCAATGAATCCTTGTGGATCTTCTTCCACTTTGGAGCCAAAGAAAGTAGGGGGATTCATCCTTGTGAAATTCCTTATCGTAGAAGCGATAGTGCTAGCATTGGGGTTCACTTGCACCTTTGCATCCCTAGCAACTTGAGTGGCCAACACTTTTAGTCAAATTATGAATAACCAACCTTATCTCAACATTAGACATAGCCCCTTCTTCAATAGGAACTTGAGGGTTTTGAGGAGCTTAAGGGGGAACCACCTCATTCACATTCTCCTCACCGGCCCTCCTTGCATTGTTCCTTCTTGTATTCATTGCCTATAAGTACAAGAGAAAGATTATAATAAAAGGACTAAATAGAGTTAAGACTCTTAGGCACGACTATGGAATAACAAAATAGTGAAAATTCATAAGCATCTCGTAGCCTCTCATTCATAAGTCTGGTACACTTCACACCCATGAACAAGACTCTACTTGACGTGGTATCTTCTGACATAAATCCAACATTATTCTCAACCTTATGCTCTGATACCAAGTTTGTAATAACCCGAGAGCACCCCGTAGTCGTTACCGGCATATTTGATCTCAAAGAGGTCTTATACAAGCCATTAAAATTCATCATAATATGTATCATAGAATAAAATCATGGAAAATTTAAAACTTTTACTTTGGAAGTTCAACTTCACTCTGTATATGAAAAACAAAATCTAACTTCGTCACAATGTACCATCTAGACATAGAAGTATCGAAAATGGAACTTAGCCCTTACATCAATAAGAAGTCTTAAAATAGAAAAGTACAACAATATCTTTCAACATAGGCAAAGAACTAAACATAAATGCTAGATCATAGAGTCTTGTTCATGGACTTGAGGACTCACCAACATGGGGAAGCAACTCAAAGTGTCTTGAGAAGTAAGCTTGAATCTTCAATGGCCGAACATAAATGTTTGGGGAAAAGGGAGAAAATATGGGTTAGTACAACACATGTACGAAGTATGGCTACAATGTATAAAAACCATTGAAACATGCATAAAAGGACATTTAGTCAAAACATGTTTTTTACCAAGCAAATCAAATATGCACACAAAGTAAGCATCAAAATCCAAGCCAACATAATATCATCCCAACATGTAGACAACCCAACCAATACTAGTGCAATGCAAAGAATAGAACCCCATAACCCTATTCAAAGCCAAGTATCACATTAAGCAACCTACTTCATGCATACATTCATAAGATCAAATTTCATCATAACTTACCATATTCATAATGATCATACATAACATAACTCAACATACATAGGTCATAATTATCATAATCATAAGAGAACACTACTACAACCATCTCTTAGGAACCCACAAGTGCAATGTGCAAGAGAAGTCCCATACCCTCCCTTACACTATGTAGAAACCCTTAAGAAAGCCCTAGTAAGAGTTCACACCTTTCATACCTTCATTTACTTTTCCATTAGGGAATTATTGCAATAATCGACATAGACCATGAGAGCCACATGGAATCCGGTGTTCTAATCCCACACCAAAAAGAGAGGGTTAACACTTGTCTAAGGTGTAACCATTTGATCATAGCTTTCTAGGTGGATCCACTAAGCTAGAGTTCTATGTGGGCACATAGTTAAGGGTCAAGGAGATTGCTTCTAGAAACCCTAACTTACTAAACGTGGGAGTTTCAATCTCATGACACAACACATACGTGGGTAATTTGAACTTGCTAAACTTGAGGAAACACATGTAGGGAGCCGTACTTGCTAAACATGAGACCCCCATCTCATTTACATGCCCTTTCGGTGCTAAGCATCTAATTCCCTTTTGTAATCATCTTTAGTCATCACATAAGTTCACATTTGCCTTTACTAGACTCTTATGTAGACATTTTACCATAATAGCTCATATGTGTTCATAAGTGAGTAACAATCCTTTCACTTTAGAAACACATAGCAAGTGAGTAAACCTTTCATTTTACATTACACTATAATCTTGAGAACTACCTTTCAATCATGTAGCAATCATACCATAACATACATACATACTTCATAACTAATTCAAGTGTAGAGGGTTAAGGATGAGGAAACTAGGTCATCAACACCACAACAACACATTAGGTATAGCATCATTACAATTTAAGTAATTCACCTTTCATACTTTAGTTCAAAGAAGAACCAACCTTTATACCTTCTTTCCCGTCGTGGGACCTTCATACTTCAATTACCAAACAATTCATAACCAATACATAATACAAGGTAATTCCTGAAGTAATAACATAATCAACATCAATATAAGCAATTGACATATTCCCTTCATATCCTTCAAGGCTTCATTCAAAGACTCAACCCTAATTTCATAGAAAATCTACATAACCTAGGGTAGAATTATCATACAAACATGAATTACATAACATCACATTGATATCATAGCCTTCAATCAATATCCAACACAAACTAGGGTTAGAATTAGGAAAAGAAGAAGAAACATGGGTCTCATGGGGAATTCTTGAAGAAACCACCAATACAACATAAATATATCCATAATTGTTCATATAACATCAATCAAAGTCAGTTTATAACATCAATTTCACTTTGGAAAGAAGACCCACGTTTTTGGATCGAAACCTAGAAATTGGAGATTTTGAAATTCATCTTGAAGGGGCCTCTTGGGGAAAGGAATCCCAAGAGTAATAAGCAACCATACCTTATTAACGGATTAATCACAAAAATCTGAGTTGAAACCTTGGAGAGTTGGTCTTCTTCTTGAAGCTCCAATCTTCTTCAATGGAGTTCTTGAGGAGAGGGAGAGAGAGTAGGGAAAAAGAGGAACTTTAGGTTTTGATCTTTGTGGTTTTGTATTTGAGTGATAAAAGTGAGGTAAATTGACTTAAAAATCATTATATACACGTCCCCTAAAGTACCCTAAATACCTCTCATTTAGTTTGACTCTTTATTGAAGTAAAAATTGATTTCTGAATTCCTGCATTTTCATCGCGGAACAAGTCCCCGACGCAGAGCTGTTCCTTGAAGATATTTGGAATTAAATTTTGAGACAGTAGAGTCCACGACACTACCGCATCGTGAACTAACTTTTTGCTCCTTGGGAGAGATAGTTCACGAGGCAGAGCTATTCCCTCCAAGTGCAATCTGCAAGCTGCCTTGGCAACTTGCTTGCCCAAAGTTGGTGTCCTCCTCGGGGCCCCTTAGGGTGACCCCGGGGAATTGTATTCAAATGTTTTGACCCTATAAACATATATTTACCTAATTTAAACCTTTTTACAAGTTTATACCATTATACGACACTCCCAAACCTGCCCAAAACCTAAGGACACACTAGATCACATTCTTCTCTAGTTTTCAGACGTCGTAGTCGTTTCTTGACGTTTAGACTTTTTCTCTTTCAAACCAAGTCAATTACATTAATTTAGGTTTAGAAATATCATTTTAACTATTTTTAAGTCATTATTCACAAGGTGAGGCTCTAACTTATGTCATAGAATTTCTGGGGTGTTACACTCTGGGCCTTCAGGTACATCTGCTCATACTTCTTCTTCACGCCTTGGGTGCTTCTACCTCTTCTCATTCCGCCAAGATTACTCAGGCTATGATCCTGAAGATGGGGAAGTTGGCCCATTCGGCTAACGTGTGGGCTACCTATCTAGAGCATGTAGGGCCATAGATGATTGAGGCTGCTATTTAAGCTGCACTTATCCCTCTCCAGGCTTCCATTGTTGATTTGATAGCAAGAGTCATGGCTTTTGAGAGTAGACATGGGGAGTCTTTTGAGGTTACGACTATGAAAACCGAGGTGGCAGATCTGAGGAAGGATGTAGACTATATGAAGTCTAGAGACTTCACTTCACTATTAGAGGCAGCAGATGATGTAAATTCCACAGAGATTTCTAAGATTCCTCCAGCAACCACCGGAGATGCACATTGGGATGGCATAGAAGATAATGAGTTAGAGGCAGAGATCGACAAGGAGCAAATAGAGGTGCAAAAGGAGAGCATATATGGAGACCTGCCAGATCTAGAGGAGATGATTGTACACTCGGTGATCCAAACATCACTGACAAAGATGTCCATGGAAGCTCCTAGTGGATTCGGTACTATTGTTGTGACTCTGGGCACTGATACTCAAGTTCAGAGTATTACACTTGGCACTAATGCCTAGACAGATGGAGTGACTATTTAGATAAGATTTCTCTTTACCTCCCTCTCTGTTTTCTTTTATTGACTTTTTGGATATTTTCTAGCATTTGAGGACAAATTACTTTTGTTTTGTGATGGAGTGAGGCCTATCTTTTGTGATTCTTGTTTTGTTGACATTTTCTGTATATATTGGGTTTTTGAGCTTTATATTGTGTTTTAACATTATTTTTGTGAATGATTGAGCTTATGGCTCATTATTTTTAATTGTAAATGATTTCTGGACCCTTCCAAAAAATTTGCCACCTCTTGTGTATTTAATCATGGTTGTTCTTATGAAAATTTGAGTATCGGTATTGATCAATACCGATGACTTGAATAGTGCTCATAATAGAACAAACATGAATTTGTGGCTACGATGAGGCCAACTGAAGTTGCATAGGCAATATGTGAACTTTTTGCATCTCGTTGTGACTAGCCAGTTATCAAATTGAGTTTGTTGTGATGAACATTGCACACTAGCGAAAGTGTGGAGTCTTGTTTGATATTGGTGGCAATGCCTTGTGCGATGAGCGTACCGTGAACCATGTATGATGACACCTAGAATTTTTCCCGTTGGTTTGGTTGACTAAGTGATGCAATCTCTTGAAATGATCTTAGGCAACCTTGAAGAATGTGAAACAATTTGACATTATACCTCTTTTGTGGCCAACCTTGTGAGTGTGTGATCTTAACTTGAACACCCTTTGAGCCTTAGCTTTTTTTCTTGGAAAAAACTTGATGCAAATTATAACCTTTCTTTATCCATTATCCATAATTCTCATGATTTGTGGTTTGTTGAATAGCCCACTTAGGCCAAAAGCTTAAGTTGGGGTGTGGTGAAAAGAGAAGGTACATCAAGAAATGCAAAGAAGTCCCCCTTGATCTATGGTTGTAAAAAAGATGGAACCCCTCCATACAATAAAAAGAGAGAGAAAAAGAAGGAGAAACGAAAAGAAAAAGAATGAAAAAGTTTGAGATAAAGTGCAAAACAAAATAGGGTGTTCGATATTTCATGGAAAGTGAATAAGGGGTGACTTTTGAGCATGAATGAGAATGATGAACAATAGGGAAGAAAGTATTGTTTATACCACATCTCATGAAGATAGCAACCACTAAGTCCAAATGAACATACCTTTGCACTCAGCCCCGTTACAAGCGTTGAAAAGACCTTTGTGATATTAGTGAGCTGAAACAAGTGTTGATTGGAAATAAAGACAAGTCTATGGGTAGAGTCATGCATGTGTTCATCTTTGGGAGTGTCAGTGTTGATTGTGATTCCGGAGCTATAAATTGTTGAACCATTGTGTGTGAATATGGAATCATCCTTTGTGTGAGGGCATTAGAGTACCTTTATTGAGCTTGAACTTGCATTTGAAGCAAGTATTGTGAACTTGAGACTCTTTGAACTTGCATTTGAAGCAAGTATTGTGAAGTTGAGTCTTTTTGTGTGCATTCATGATTGAGTCTTGTGTAGCACTGCTTGAGGCATCCTTTTTGAATTGTTGAACTTTAGTTTTACTTGGGGACAAGAAAAAGTTTAACTTGCGGGTGTCTATAAGTCCACGATTTAGACTCATTTAGGGCTTTATTCGGATAGATTTTGTTTCCTCAAATACTTGTTTTGTGCCAATAATTGAAGAAAAACCCTTGATTTCCAGGTATTTGGATAGAGGAACAAAGCATGGACACTAATTTGCAAAAAGGAGTGAAGCAAGCTAAAAGAGCGAAGAAATGAAGGCTTGGTGATCGCCGAGTCGCTGAATGACCATTACCTCGCCTAAAGTTCCAGAGTGACAAGCCTTGAAGTAGAAAGTCAATTATGCGATAGAAAGGAGCAGTCGGCATGTCGTCGAGTGGTTCCGCGATGCAGTGTTGGATCGCCCAAAGTTACAGAACTTGACGATGTTGAAGGCCAAAGTAGAAAGGCGATGAACTTGGCCAAATGATGGATCACCGAGTTGATCGGTGATCTCAACTTACTGCGCCGAATGGTCCTTCGCAGCATATTTTTGGTGATTATAACTTTCAAACATTAATCTTAGCACCTTTTATCATAATATTAGAATCAATTTTTAGATTTTGAGTTTCGAACTCTGAGTATTGAGACAAAAACTTTTCCTTAGCTTTGAAGAATTGAAGTTTTCCATTTTTGAGAAATTGGAAGTGGGTCTTTGAGATTCTTCAATTTGCACCTTTGTAAAGACGAAATTAATCAATAAATATATTGCGGTCACATCCCATGAAATTTTTCCCATACTTAATTTTCTATTTATTTTTTATTGTTTTAGCTACTTGTGACAAAACCCCCTTTGATATTTGACACTTTTGTGTCACCCACTTGAATTTACTTTGTTTCTATTCAATAATTTATCAAGCTATAGCTAACTAGAACAAAATTCTAGCCCAACTACTATTTTCACTACCACTCCCTTGGGACACGATCCCAACCCTTGGTTGGGTTACTATATTATCGACGATCATAGACACTCAAACTGTAGGTTAGTGTCATTGGTCACGATAAGCATCGACATGGTGCCGCTGCAGAGGAGCGATGTTACGTGAAAATGTGGTTAATAGAGATTTTATTCATTTTAGCTATAGTTTTCACTCATTTAAATTTTAGTTTTGTTTTGCATGTTTCTGTATTGACGCAGAGGAACGAAAAATGGAAAACCACTACGGACTTCACATGGATCATCCCCTCTTGATACTGCTGAACCTCAGGGACAACCTCATGACCTTTAAGCAAGTAGGGGATGAGACTCTTGAGGGAATGTGGTTGAAATTTGAAATAGTGCTAAGTCCATCCCCGTCTCATGGGATGACTAACAAAGTGTTACTGGAATCCTTCTATAGAAGTTTAGGGCCTGAGAATAGAAGTAACGTGAATCAATTGTTCGCATGTGGTGTGTTGTGTCAATGCTATGAGGTCGTACAGAAAACCCTTGATGGCATGGTTGAAGCCAACAAGGAAATAAAGAAAGAAAAAGAGTGGAATGCAATGGTTACTAAGTTGGATGCTTTCTCCAATCAAGTCATGGCACTAGAAGCACAAGCCATGGAAAGGGAGAAACATGTCATCCTCCAAGAGTTTAGAAATATAAATAAGAATGGAGGTGCGCGAGATGATGGGGTGCTTGCTCTCATTCAACAAAAGCTTGACGAACAAAACAAGAGGATGAATGAGATGAAGGAAAACATGGAAATGCTAAATGAAGTGGTCACTTCAATCTCCATGTCTATCCAGCTGTAGGATTGCTCAAATATCACATTTGATGACTGATCGCTATCCACCGTTCGCCGAGGACTCACCCAACTACACCATGGGAGACTTCGAGGATGAAGAATAACGGAATGACTTGCGTTGTGCCACGACGTTAACTAAGACGCTATTTCGAAGGCAACCCAAAACCTTTTATGTATTATTTATTTCGTAGTGGAATAATGGTGTGTTGTTTGTACAGGTTGAAGTTTGGAAAATGTTTGAAAAAGTGTATGCAGGTGAGCAGATGATCCAGTTAGTGTGTCACCAATTTGTTCAGTGAACACGATTCTTTCCGATGTCTAACTCAAAGCACTATCAGCTTGGATCTTGTAAAACTCGTCGGTCTGTAAAAAATTAGTGGCGCATCGCCGACCATGTCGGCGATCTCGATGAAGACCGCGGTTGGGATTCTCACATGATCTGCAGATCCTATTACATTTGGAAAATAAATTAGACACTGGGCATTTCGCTAAGTGAATGGGCAGAAACTGGATGGCTTTTGCAAGCCACATGTTTAAAAATTCTACTTCACTCATTTTCTCTCACTTTTTCATCATATCAAACTCACACCTCCACATTAGCTTTATATTTCTTGCATTTCTATAATACTTTTGTTGTCGAATTGCGCGCGGAGTTGGATTACATTGGTGCCTAGCATCTCAGTAGAATTTTAATCCGCATAAAAGGTTGGTAACTCGAACCTCGCGTTTGATTCACAAAAAATGTACTCACTTGAATAATGTGATGCCATTTAATCGTTGTTGAATCTCTGAGTTGATGGGATTACACATACTATCGATTGTTATTCAATAATATTTGAGTAATTGGTAAAATCCCACTCCACTGTGCCTTGAGTTGAATTGTGTTATTATGGGTGTGTCAAAAAAATTGCTGCGGATCTTTGTTGAATTCCTATCTTAAAAACTTAAAATTGCGTTATCAGGGGTTGCGGGGTTGGATTAGAATGAAACGGGTTGAAAATAGGCACATTTTGCTGTTTGGCGAGTCGAGTATAGCTCGCTGAACTCCTCGGCATTTCGCCTAACGTGCCTATTTCGCCTTTAACTAAATGCTAAAAGTATCGATTGATCTATTGCTTTCGGTGGTAAGCTTGATGTCTCCAGGTGCACTCGGCGACTCGCCGAAAGTTTCCTTGTCTTCCCATGTGTCTGCACCCTTGTATTATCTGTGCATTATTTTTCAGCGCATCACCTAATGGGATGAACACTCCACCAATTGGTTTGGTGAGACAATTCTACCCCCACGACTCTCCTACTCCCGTTTAACATACTTTCTAACTTTTCCCTAAGCATTTGCAGAAATGGAAAGATCAAAAGTTCCAGGGAGAGACATGCCACCCCGACATGTAAGAGAAAAGGATTTCAAAAGAGATGAAAGGATAGCAGAACTGGCCAAAGAAAGAAGAGAGAGTAAGAAAACAAATGCTAGTACGAGGATTCCCATTTATCCCACCATTCCTTCGTGGAGATGCGGACTATAAACAGTTGTAAACTCATTTTTGGCGGCTCGTGACGTGGATAGAATGGTTGAGGCTAACATCGTTGCAGAAGCTGAGGCAAAAGAAAACAATGAGAACCAGAATGGAAAGACTTCAGGAGTTATTGTTTTATATCAGGCTGATGCTTCAAACACCAATGCACAGGCAGATGAAGCAAATGCATAGATAGGATCCTCTCTTTACCTTTCTCTATCTTAACTTTCTTCAATTCTGAATACTGTCATTATTTGCCTTTGAAGACAAATACTTTTATTATGGTGGGGTGAGGCCCATACCTTTTGTGTTGTTTTTTTAATGTTGTTTTTTGTATACACTTGGGTTGTCTGTTTTAAATGTGTTTTTAAAACTTCTTTGCGATTGTTTGAGCTTATGGCTCTCTTTTGGGTTTAATTGAAAAATAATTTTGACCCTTTCGAAAAATTTTCATTTTTCAATAATTTTCGCCACCTCTTGTGTTGAAAGTGGTTGTTCTGGTACAAATTCAAGTATCGGTTTTGATCAATATCGATGACTTAAATAGTGCTCTCAATCGAACAAACATGAATGTACGGCTACGACGAGAACAAATGAAGTTGAAGTTGCATAGACAATATGTGAACTCTTTACATCTCGTTGTGATTAGCCATTTATCAAATTGATTCTCTTGTAATGACCGTTGCACACTAGCGAAAGTGCGTGGTCTTGTTTGATTTAAGTGTCAATGCCTTGTGTGAAGAGCTTACTTTGAACCTTGCATGAATAAACCTAGAATTTTCCCCGTTAGTGTGATTGATTTAGTAAGGTGTGCCCTTGAAATGATCTTAGGAAACTTTTGTGGCCTACCCGTGAGCATGTGAAACTTTCTTGAACACCCTTTGAGCCTTACCTTTCTTTGAAAAAATCTTGATGAACCCTAGACATTACTTGATCCACTACCTATAATCCTCTTGATTTGTGGTTTAGTGAATAGCCAACTTAGGCCAAAAGCCTAAGTTGGGGGTGTGGTCAAAAAGGAGAAGTCAAGAAGTGCAAGAAAAGTCTCCCTTAAGCCATGGTGTTGCAGAAAAATGGAAACCCTCCATATAAAAAAAAAGAAAAGAAAAAGAAAATAAATGAATGAAAAAGAAAAGTTGTGGAATAAAAGTATAAAAGAAATTGGGTTTCCAAGCAATCCATGGAGGTGAATAAAAATATGACTTAGAAGCACTAGAAAAAGAATTGATAAAGAAAAAGAAGGGGATGCCTTGAGAATACCACATCTCATGAGGAAAATGTCATTGAGTCTAAATGATCATACCTTTGCACTCAGCCCCATTACAAGCCTTTGAAAGACCTTTTTATCTTGAGTGAGCCAAACCGAAGATCTATTGGAAAATAAGGGCATGCCTATGGGAGAAAACATGCATTGTGTTCCTCTTTTTGAGTGTGAGAGTTGCATCTGATTCCTGAACTTGAATTGATTAACCTCTGTGTGAATATGGAATCATTCTTTATGTGAGGGCATTTAGATATTTATTGTTAAGCTTGAACTTGCACAAGTAGCAAGTATTGCAAGCATGAGAATATTTGATAATGGTGTGTCACAACTTGAATCTTTAAGTACACAATTGACCTTTGCATGAGTAATTTGAGTCTTGTTGTGTATGTTCATGATTTAGTCTTGTGTAGCACTATTTGGGACAACCTATTTGAACTGCTGAACTTGGGTTTTATTTGAGGAAAAGTAAATGTTTGAGTTGGGGGTGTTGATAAGACCACAAGTTGTACTCATTTAGGGCTTTATTTTAATAGAAATAGTGTCCGCAAATGCTTATTTAGTCTAAATATCTGATGAAAACATTTAAGTTTATGGTATTTGATGTTTTAGTGAAAACATAAACACTTAGGTGCAAAAAGGAACAAAAAGACTGAAAAGAACGAAGAATCTAAAGCCTGACAATCGCCTTCGCCGAAGGGATGCCCTCCGCCTTTATTCCAATACGTGAAGCCCTGAAGGAGAAGGATCAAAAAGGCGATGAAAGGAGCAGTGGATGCTTTGCTGATCAGTTCTGCGAAGCAGAAGTATACCACCCAATGATCCAGAACGCACAGATGCTGAAGGCAAAAGCACAAACGGCGATGAACTAGAAGAAGGAAGAATCGCCGAGTCATTCGGAGTTCGCGACTAACCTCGCCGAGCGATCTTCCAACACTATTTTCTGAAGTCTATAAATGCCAAACTCTTTACTAGTTTTGGATGGAAAAGATTAGAGTAAAAATAATTTTATAATTTTTACTTTTGCTTTTAGATTTTCTCTCCAGTTTGGAGAGGCTTTTTGGGAGACTTGAAGAGAGAAGCAATTCATATTCCTCAAATTGGAAGTGGGTCTTCTCCATTCTTCTTCCTTTGCTTATATTAAGGTTTAATTTCTTATACCCATTTGATTTCTCTATCATTTTAGGTATAATTTCTTATTTCTTGATGTGTGGCTAAAAACTCATTCTTGGGGTGTGATTTAGCAAATATGTGTTGATATTATTGTTGGGTCTTGTTTGCTGATAGGCTAAATGCATTTTAACGGTAATTTCACCTAGTGGTTGTGGTTTAATTTAATGAGTTTGTAGTTGCAAATACAAAACCACCCATGTGTTTTCCGCTTGCTCGAAAGAGAGGTCGCCAAACCAAGATCGCTAGACTGATGGCCTAAGGGGTGGGTCCACATGAGGTTCAGCACGATAGGGTGAGCCCTAGTCCCATATTATAACACTCAGCTCGAGAGAGTGAGTGGGGTAAGGCGTAGGCTGACCTTTATGCGGCAAATGGGTGTCCGATAGGAACCCATTTGAAACGGGTAAGTTACCCAAGAAGGAACTTATTTCCATCTAAAGCTTAGCCTAGTCACTATTATCTTGTAAATTTCATATCGAAAGCATGTACCCAACGATTTATATCAATATATATATTGCGGTCACTCCCCAATAACTTTTCCCCATACTTGATTTTCTCTTTATTTTTGTTGTTTTAGCTACTTGTGACAAAACCCCCTTTGATATTTGACACTTTTGTGTCAGCCACTTGAATTTACTTTGTTGTTATTCGATAATTTCTCAAACTACAGCTAATTAGAACTAAATTCTAGCCTAACTACTATTTTCACTACCACTCCCTTGGGATACGACCCCAACCCTTGGTTGGGTTACTATATTATTGACGATCGTAGACACTCGAACCGTAGGTTAGTGTCATTGGTCACGATAAGCATCACATACCCTAGTTATAGAAAAACTTGTCCCAAACAAAATGGAAACGAAATAAGGAAATAAAACTTCTGGACACAGTTTCGATTGACGAGACTGACCTACGAACCGATGATTGACCTACGGTCCGTAGGTCCCTTCCGTAGCTTGATACTTATCCTTTTCCACAGAGGGTGGAACCTTCAACTTTAAGATACAAACGATGAATGTGCAGTACAGACTATAGGTTGACCTACGGTCCATGGGTCCCCTTCCGTGGCTCCACAATTAGAACTTTTCGTTAGGTAGTGGAACTTTAACTCCTAGTGATCATTGATAGATATGCAGGAAGGCTTGTGGGTTGACCTACACTCTGTCACTCGCCTCCGTAGTTCCACACTTAATCAGACTTACCTGATGATCATTCCACGCCTACCCTCGACGGACTGTGACTTGACCTACGGTATGTAGGTCACCTCCGTGGACCAAGGGTGGCTTCTTCTGCAACATTTCAGTTGTCATCTCTCTTGATCTCGTCCAAGCCTATTTCCTGCAAATATAACACAATAAACATTAGGTCTAATACAAAATGGCCCTACACACACACAACTCTTAAGTGAAATGTATTCAAAATACTGTAAACTCACGGTATAGCAATGATACCGAGTCAGATGCTCCCGAGATTAACGAGGAGGAGCTTGGGACGTCTGATGCGGTTATGTATGATGATTTGGAGGATCTATAGGGTGCGATGCTGCAGATGGCCATGTAGGCTTTTCTTCAGGACACCTCGATGATTGGCTCAAGTGGAGTAAATAATGTTTATAGAGATGAGCCGGGCACTAATGCCCTGATTGAGAGAGCCCCAGATGTGCAGAGTTCACCACAGGCTTAGCCGGACAGGGGCATCTTGACTCTCTTCTTGTTTTACCTTTGAGACAGTTATTTTTATTTGCAATGAGGACAATGTTAGGTTTTGTTTGGCTGAGTGAGGTATGTTCATACCTACTCCCTTGGGTTGTATTTATCCGTCTTTTTGATGCCTATCTTTGTGAATGTTTGTTTTCAATGTGAATGTTGGTTTTTGATTCGAATTCAAAAATCGCCTTTTGATTTTTGTGTTTGAGAATGTGGTTGTTCTCTTGCATATTTGAGTATCGATTGCAATCAATACCGATGACTTGAATAGTGCTCTTGATTGAACGATAGTTTTGTGCAATTCCAATGAGGCAAAATTTGAGTTGTATAAGTCATGTGTGAACTCTTAGCATCTCATTGTGACTAGCCGATTGTCTAAATAAGTCTTGTGATGATCGTTGCATGCGAGCTAAATTTGTAGAATCTTTATTGATGATTGTGTTGAATGCCTTGTGTGGTGATATTATCTTTAAATATGTGCTTGGTGATACCTAGAACCTTCCCCGTTTGTACAATTGACTAATGTAGGCGAATGATAGAGATGATCTTAGGCACAAGTTTTGGAGAGTAAACCAAAATGCTATTATACCTCTTTCTGACCACCTTGTGCGAGTGTAAACCTAACTTTGCACCATTTGACCCTTACCTTTTCTTTGGATGAAACATGAAAACATTTAACCTTTTTGCTCCTCACCTAAAACATTCATGAAGCATTGGTCCATTGGAATAGCAAACTTAGGCCAAAAACCTAAGTTGGGGGTGTGGTGAAAAATGAGGAAAGTCAAGAAGTTTGTGAAAAAATTACCTTGGAGGATTGTGTGGAAAAATATGGAACCCCTCCATACAAAAAAAAGAGTAGAAAAGAAAAGAAGAAAAAGATTGAAAAAGAATGTTGCAATGAAACTTGTGCATGGATAAAAGAAAAGGGGTGTCCAATAATTCATGCTTAAAAGAACTTAGGGTGGATTGTGAAAATAACAAAGAGTGAAAGAAAAGGAGAAAAAGTGAAATGCAAGCCATGCTTCATGAAGGTAAGAGTCACTAAGCCAACATGATCATACCTTTAACCTCAGCCCAATTACAAGCCTTGAAAGACCTTAGTGATCTTGATTGAGCTGAATGTCATGTTGATTGGAAAATACGGGTAAACCTATAGGTAGAATCATGCATGTGTTTATCTTTGAGAGCGTGATAGTTGATTTTGATTCCTTAATAAAATTTTGATGAGCTTTGTGTGGGCATGGAATCATTCTTGATGTGAGGGCATTCAAATACTTTTTTTGAGCTTGAATTCTCATTTCAATCAAGCATGGTGAGCTTGATCATTATTTGATGATGACTAGTTACAATTTGAAACTTGTAGTGCACAATTAAACATTGCATCAGTAGATCATATGTCTTCTTGTGGAGCTTCAAGTAGCACTATTTGTAGACATCTCTGTTGAACTGATTGATCTTGTGTTTTATTTGAGGACAAACAACAATTTAAGTTGGGGGTGTTGATGAGTTGGTGATTTCGACTCATTTAGGGCTTAATATTTAACGAATTAGTATCCTCAATGCTTATTTTATGCTCTAAACTGATGATAAAATGTTAATTTGTAGAAATGAAGTCAAGAGAGGAAGGAAAGGGCATTGCGAGGAAAAAGGAGCGAAAAAGGCTGAAAAAGATGAAGCAAAGCAAAGCTGGTACACGCCGAAGCCTCTCGGCGACTCACCGAGTGGACCTTCAACCCGCCTAAATTTCTAGCAGGCCAATCCATGGAAAAGACCAACTTTGCGAGCAAATGGATCGTTCGACGGCGCTGATAAGGTTGGCGAGCCCGACCTTGATCGCCTAAAGTTACAACAATGAAAGGGTAAATATCCAAGCCAAGAAGGTGATGAAATGGGCACACGGTGCATCGCCGATCAGGTCAGCAAAGCCCAACTTACTTTGTCGAGTGACTACGTAGCTGAAAATCTGGGAACGTATAAATGCATTATTGAAAAGAAGAAAAGCAAATCCCACATTGTCCAGTTCTGGGTTTTTTATCCTAAACAATGTAAACATTGTTTTTACACTTTTTGAGTAGAAATTAGGGTTTGTTTGATTTTTAGCTTCAATTTGAGTATTTGGAGACTTGTGGATTGTTGCCCAATCTGATGGAAAACATAGTTGGTAACAATTTTTTGTTCTTTATTATGTTTGGCTAAAACCCCCATTCTTGGAGGTGTGATTATGTAGTTGAATGTTTCAATTAGCTTATAGGTGTTAGTTTTTACTGATTTTAAAGTTGATTTGAAGTGGGTTCAATTAATATATAGTTTGAGTTTTAAATGATGAATTGTAGTTGTATATGCAATTCTAGTTTAGCATTCTAAGCTTGCTTGAGAAAGAAGTTTTAGAGTTAAAACCTTTAATTGATGATTGTAGTGATTGTGTTGCTGCGGATTTAGCTCTAGAAAGTGGGTCAAAATGTAATCCTACTAATCTAGCTTGAAAAAGTAGATTGATTGAGGTATTGGGTTGTTTTTATGTGTTGTGCTTGTCAAGGTTCGGAAGAACTCGCTTGATTCGTGATAGTTAATTGACAAGTAGCTATTGCACCTAAGGCCTAGCCTACCCAATGAAATTCAACGACTTTTAGTAAATAATAATCACCCATTTATCAAAATTGGCATTAAATTTATCACACTCCCAAGAAACCCTCTCTACTTGTTTACTTTCGGTTATTTGTACTTGTTAATTGTTCATCCAACCCCCCGCCCCCCCTCCATTTGACATTAATTGTCAAACCCTTGTAATTTACTTTATCTGTTGTGAAAAAGCCTACATCTACAAACGATTAGAACATCATTTTATTTCGTAATCGAATTATTTACTGTATCACTCCCTGTGGGATCGACCCCAACTCTTAGTTGGGTTTATACTTGTTAGCGATCACCTACACTTAGAATAGGATGAAGCGTAGTTGAGCGTTATGAAAGACACAATTCCCATTGTTAATCATCAGCATCACCAATTGCCATAAAAATAATTAAAATATATTATTGATATAACATATGATCAATATAGCAATTTGCTTGATTTTTATATTTGTTAATTTTAAACAAAGACAAATTTTATACATCCAAATGTTGAGAAAACAAATTGTCTTGATTGTTTAACGTGATGTGCGTTCAGATTCAAATGTCATAATGAAAACAAATGTGACCTTACTAATATAGGGCCTTCTTTTTAATTAATTAAAAATTACAAAATATGTCCTTTTAATGATATTTTTGTTTTTCCAAAATAAAATAAATATAAGCTAAAAATGGACCCAAAATAGGGTATCGAATCCCCTGATAATTTCTGACCATGGAGCTTTCCTTCTTAAAGTGTATAATCATCTCCTCCGCCGGTGAATTCCTTTTCGATCATCTCTATGGCGAATTCCTTTCCGATCTATCTATGGCGACGTCTTAATGAAAACAAATAAGGCCTTACTGATATAGGGCCTTATTTTAAGTGAATAACTTTGCGATCTGTCTATGGCGAATGTCTTTCCAATCATCTCTATGGAAAATTCATTTCCAGTCTATCTATGGTGAATGCCTTTCTGATCATCTCCCCGGCAAAATTGAATCACATGTTCTCTTTTTAATCACCATGAAAACCCTCTTAGATGAATTCTAAAAATCACTATGCATGACTGCTATGTATCTGCTAAAGTTGCATAAAGAAATATAGAATTCCCCTCCCTACTTACTTCCCATGATAAAAAGTTCCAATTTTGTGATGATTCGTTGTCCCCTTTGAGCAATTTCTTTCAAAATAAAAAATTAAGTTGACAAAGAAAAATGAAACATTCCTCAAAATAGATGAAATATTTACGTGAAATTGGGGTTTTCAATAAGGATGAAATTCATTTTTGAATTATCATTGATTAGGGTTAATCCTTTATTGCCTGCAGATCCCTAATTTGTGTCGACATATGCTAGAAGTATGCGTGTATTTCATTCAAATTGTTCAAAACACACTGAAATTAGCAGAAAAAAAAACATGGATTACATAGTACTCTTCAGTTACACAAACATTTGCATCATTAAGGGTAAAGGTGGTCTAGTGGTTAGGGTTGGGACTTCAATGTTGGAGGTCTCATGTTCGAAGGCAAAGGGTTTACCTTCTGGGTCAAGCTCATCACACCAGGCTTACCTAGTGCGTGATGCATTTCCTATGTGATTTGTGATCTATTGAATAGGAGCGCAGGTTTTACCTTATGCGCACCCGAAGGGTAGCGATTGCGGGTTTCCCTTGTCATAAAAAAAATTAAAATTGTTTTTAAATATGGATACGTGTATTCTTGCAACAAACTAAAAAAGGGATGAAAATATTAGTTCTCTTATCTCAAATGAATTTAGATGAAAAAACATAGTCAATGAGAGTTCATATAGTCGACTATAACTTTTTTGGAACTGAGGTGTATTTATTGTTTTCTTGCACATAATGTTCTTAATTGGTTTACTTGTATTTTGGATGAAGTAATTGAACACTAAATGGGTTAAACCTTGGTGTTATGCACTTTGTTGAATATGATATTCCACAACTACATAATCACTGGCTATTGAAAATTGATGTTTTATGTTGTAAAAAATTGTATGACTTACTAAGCTTATCTTGTGATTTGTGACCTTAGTAAAATTAACTAGTTTATAAGTTGAGAGGTTTCTATCCTTAGAATTGATATATGTTTTTGTTTTCTCTATGTGTATGCACATTTGAAGGCATGAAGAGGGCATAATCATAAATAGTTAACCTAAAACTGAAAAATTCAACCTACAAAATTTCCAAGCTTAATTAATATAAAATGGTTAAATTTTCAGTGTAATAGGCTAATAGCTACTAAAATCAATCACTGGTAAGAAATATCATATAACCCCTTGAATATGAAAAGATAACTTCTAAATCGAAGTACACTGAGTTGTGTCCGAAGAATCTGCTCGCTTTCTGTTGTATGGTAATCTGCATCACAGGAATATGACGCATCAAACTAGACATTCACTTGTTCATTAAATGACATAGCCTTCTTCATGGCCGTAAAGATGAGACATATAGAGAAAACTAAAACATTTAACAATTTGAAAATGGAAACTCTCAGTTATGTGGCATGAAACTAGTTTAATGTACTAGGACACAAGATAAGCTTAGTTGTTAATAGCCCACCAAACGCAAGTGGCAATTGAACTAAAAATTTAGAACTATTTGAATTTAATTTCAGGGGAAACTATTGAAAAATGCAATAAATAATAGGTATGGACTTATAACTTTAGAAATACATTGGTTCAATGCTAAAATCTTCAAACTAGAACCCATAGATCTTATATCTTGAATCCATCTTTTCTCGTGTTGTCATGGAAGTCAACTGATAAACTATGACTGGAACGACCACTAGATTGAAATTTCAAATTTTGGTTCCCAGCCAAATGGATCAGTTGAAGCATCTCATCAGGTCTAAATCACATTTTATCCACAAAACTCCACCAAAACAAGGAACTGAAGGGAAAAAAAGGAAGAAACCAAAACTCCCTAGCTAAAGATATTTATATCTTTTTTTAACAAGTAGATAAACATATCGATTGAATTCATCAAGATAAAAAAAAACGTGACATTTTCACTTATTTAAGTATAATTTTTAAAGCTTCTTGAGCCTTAGCATATTTCTTGACTTATCCAATTATTGGAAATGAAAAGCGAATAAAATATGAAAAACATCTTGACTTATTTCGTAGTAATTTATATTTCTATTTTTTATGGAATTTTGTTCCCAAAGTTTTTTTTCATGATTCAATTTTCCAAATTTACCAAAAGCAAGTTTAGAAGAGCAATACAGTTTTTCATATCATGTATCCCCCCAAAAAATATTAATGCTCAATAATTTTAAAGCCCACATAGACCCAATTCAAGGAAACAGAAAAGTGAAGCAAGAAGGAAACTAAAAGAATTGTAGAAAGAATCAATACCTATATCCTGATCTGCCATTAAAAGAAAAAAGAGAAGAAAAAACAACCAGACTTTTCAAAGAAGTTTAGGTCTTCCTCTTATTTCTTTCTATGCTTACACCCAGAAAGAGGGCTTCTTATATAGCTTTGATGTATATAGGATAGATAGGTTAGGTGGCGGAGAAAATGTGACAGAAGCGACAAATCTAGATCACATTTTCTAACATCCTATTTTGGATGATTCAATGGAAAATAATCAGAAGGGAAGTCCTTTATAATGAAAAATCATTCAGAATAAAAAAAATTATATATAAAAAGAACATTTATGCATGTTTTTTCTCGTTGTTTGACAATGCAATTTTTACTCTACGTAAATGACTTGCTTTTCAATTATTTTCCACTGAATCATCTAAAAGAGGAGATCTAGAAAATGTAATCTATTTTTGTCGCTTCTGTCACATTATTTTTCAACACGTAGTATTGTCCCCTATATATCTCATATAAATATGAGAAGCCCTCTTTTCGGGTGTAATCAAACATAGAAATAAAAAGGAGACATAAACTTATTTAAATGGTCCAACTGTTTTTTCTTCTCATTTTGCTTTTAATGGAAAATCAAGATTTAGGTATTGATTTTTTCTACTATTCTTTTAGTTTCCTACTTGCTTCCACTTCTTTTTTCCTAATTTGGATCTATGAGGACTTCAAAATTGTAGAGTATTAATATTATTTCGGGAGTGCATGACATGGAAAACTTTACATCTCTTCTAAACTAGCTTTTGACATGTTTGGAAAATTGGAACATGAAAAAGAAACTCTAAGAACAATATTCCTTAGTAAACGGAATCAGAAAATTCTATGAAGTCACTCAATGTGTTTTTTCCCTTTTCTGATTTTTCTTGTCTAAATGGATAAGTGAACACAAATACTAGGGCTCAAGAAACATTGATAATTATACATAAATAAGTGATTGTCACCTTCGTTTAATATTGATGAAATCAATAGATCTATCTATCTACTTGGAAAAAGAGAGAAAATTAGAGCAAAACAAAAATTCATATTACTTACTCAACTAATATGGAATTGAGGTATGGTTAATTGATTGAGTAAATAGTATTGAAAAGATATCCATGGATGAGATTTCTAGGAATATCTGACTTCTTTTATGATTATGCTACAACAATCTTTGTCACTTCCTAGTAACCATAGGATCCCAGTCCTTTCAATGGTTTCTTAGGGACTCATCCACTCTATTGACTAACGCATGAAACCTTCCACTATGGCAAAAACAAAGGGATAAACAAAACTCTCTCTAAATGCTAATTCTTTTTTGACTTTATGTATTCGTGTGCTCTATATTTATTATCGGTCTCTCCTCCTATGTTCTCATTTCTTATCAATAAAATTATTTCTTAAAAGGAGTTAACCTACTCGTGTACAGTGACAAAGATAGCATAGCGGCACCGGGTTCATTTGAACCTAGTACTTTCTGCGCAATGTCTTTTTTGTGTAAAATGTACTAATAATGCAATAAATAATAAGTATGAACATATAACTTTAGAAATACAATGGGTTAAATGCTAAGAGCTTTAGAGTTGAACCCATAGAACTTAAATCCTGAATCCGTGTTTGCTCGTGTTGGCATGGAAGTCGACTGATAAATTATGGCTAGAACGACTACAAGATTGAAATTTCAAATTTGGGTTCCCAACCAAATGGATCAGCTAAAGCATCTCATCAGGTCTATATCACATTTAATCAAAAATTCTACACCAAAATAAGGAATTGAAGGAAAAAAAAAAACAAGAAAACAATAGCCCCTAGCAGTAGATATTCATATTTTTTTAACAAGTAGATTGATTTCGGTTGACTGATCCATTTATTGGACAAGAAAACTCTAAAGGGGGAAAACATCTTGAGTGATTTCATAGTATTTTATGGTTCTATTTTATAAGGAATATTTTGCCCAAAATTTCTTTTTATTATTCAATCTTCCAAATTTTCCAAGTGCTAGTTTAGAAGAGTAGTAAAGTTTTGCATGTCATGCACCCCAAAACAATGTTGATAATCTACAATTTTGAAGCCCACATAGATCCATAACAAGGAAACCAAAAAGTGAAAACAAATAGGAAACTAAAAGAATGGTAGAAAGAATCAATACTTAAATCTTGATTTTCTTTTAAAAGAAAATTGAGAGTTAGACCATTCAAAGAAGTTTAGGTCCTTCTGATTCCTTTTTTTCCTACACCAGAAGAAAGGGCTTCTCATATAGGTTTGATATACAATGGGAAGATATGCCAGGTGGTAGAGAATAATGTGATATAATCGATAAAACTACATCACATTTTCTAAACTCTTCTTTTGGATGATTCGGTGAAAACTAATCAAAAGTTAAGTCATTTATGTAGAGTAAAAACTGCATTTTCATACCACGAGAAAAAGCATTCAGAATAAAAAGAAATTTTTTAAATAAAAAGAACATTTCTGAATGCTTTTTCTCATGGTATAACAATTTAGTTCTTACTCTACATAATTGACTTACTTTCTTATTATTTGCACTGGATCATCCAATAGTGGAGATCTAGAAAATGTGATCTAGTTTTGTCGCTTTTGTCACATTATTCTCCACCACCTGGTAATGTCTCATATATATACATACCTATATGAGAATACGTTTCTTTGGGTGTAAGCAAAGAAAGAAACCAAAAGGAGACCTAAACTTCTACAAATGGTCTAATATTTCTTCTTCTCATTTTGCTTTTATTGAAAGATCAAGATATAGGTAATGATTCTTTCTACCATTCTTTTAGTTTCCTTCTTGCTTTCACATTTTTGTTTCCTTGATTTTGGTCTTGTGGGCTTTAAAATTGCATAGCATTAACATTGTTTTGGAGGTGCATGAAATGCAAAACATTAATGCTCTTCTAAACTAGCTTTGAGAAATTTGGAAAAGTGAAACATGAAAAAGAAACTTTGGGCGCAAAATTCCTTAATAAACAAAATCAGAAAATTCTATGAAGTCACTCATGATGTTTTTCCCCTTTTCTAATTTTTCTTATCCAATAAATGGATTATCAACAGAAATATTAGGGCTCAAAAAACTTTAAAAATGATACCTAAATAAGTGAATTTGCCATTTTTTTTATCTTGATGAAATCAATAGAACTGTCTACCTACTTCTTAAAAAAATGAATATCTACAGCTAGGGAGTATTGTTTTCTTCTTTTTTCCTATAGTTCCTGGATTTGGTGAAGAAATAATGATAAAATGTGATATATACTTGATTAACTATTTCAGTTAATCCATTTGGCTGAGAAGCGGAATTTGAAATTTCAATCTAGCGGTTATTCTAGCCATAATTTATCGGCTGACTTCCATGCCAACACGAGCATAGGCGGATTTAGGATGTAAGTTCAATGGGTTCAACATTGTTGTTATGTTTCTCATTATCTGTTTGGAGAGGGTTAGAGACTTCAGTAGATAGCTAGGAGATTAGGTTTTTTCTTTCAGTCATTATCATAATAACTAGTTATAGTTGTTCCTATTTTCTAGGCATGTTTGCAGTCTTTTAGTAGTAATCTTCATTTATTTATTTAGCTTGAAGTTCAATATACTGAGCTCTTCTGATTCAATTCAACTCGATATTTCAGTTTTTATAACATTGGTATCTAAGCCCTACTTCTTAGGGGACATGTGAGAGACTTGTGAAGTTCTTTTCTAAGTGTTTTATCCAAATTTGTTTCTACAAAACACCATTAAAACGATGGAGAATGCTAGCTTTTTTTTCTGCTATGGTTCCACCAGTTTTCGACAAAGAAACTATCAAGCATGGGCAGTGAAAATTGAATCTTATTTGGAGGCCTGGAATTTGTGGGAGGCAGTCTAGGAAGACTATGAAGTGCTTCCTTTGGCGGGAAATGCAACTATGGCTCAAATTAGAACACACAAGGAAAAGATGACAAGAAAATCTAAAGCTAAAATGATGTCTCTTTGCTACAATTTATGTCACCATTTTTAGTATAATAATGACATGTAATTCGTCCAAATCAAGTTGAGATTTTCTTCAAGAGAGAGTACCAGAGAGATGAAAGTAGTGAACTTTGTTAGAGAATTCGAGATATAGATTATGAAGGAGTCCAAAATCATTAAGAACTATTCTGACAGGTTGCTTGAGATTGCCAATTGGTAAGGATACTTGGAACTAAACTTACTAATAATAGAATAGTGCAGAAGGTACCTGTAACTTTACCTGAGAGTTTTGAGGAAAGTTTTGCTTTATTAGAAAATACAAAATATAATTCACAATTCAGGCTGGCGGAGTTATTGAGTGCACTGTAAGCACAAGAACAACGAAGGATGATGAGGCAAGGGGGATCTATTGAGGGAACCTTTCAAAAGAAGTTGCAATTTTGTTTAGGTGTCCAGGGAAATAAGGAGAAGAAAAGAAAGGGAATTATGGAAACTACGAAGCTACAACACAAGAAATTGGGTTGTTGCAACCGGTAACTACAGAGAAGGCAAATATCCTCCGTGCCAACATTGTGGGAGGAGAAATCATCCACACTTCATGTGCTCAAGAAAACCTGATATGAAATGCAGGAACTGACACAAACTTTGTTATGCTGAGATTATCTACAAAGAGAAGGGGTTACAATAATAAAATGAACCACATATTGAAAACCAACAAGATGATCATCTATTTGTGGCCACATGTTTGACAAGAAAAAATTCAAGTGATATTGTACGAACCACATCACCAATGATGAAAGGTTTTCAGAGAACTTAATAGATTAGTTAAATCAAGAGTCAGGATAAGAAATGGAGAATACCTCCCAGCGAAAGGAAAGGGACCCGTAGCAATAGAGAGTTACAAAGGTACAAAATTATTTATGACGTTTTATTTATTCCTGAAATTGATCAGAATTAAATATGTGTTGGACAACTACTAGAAAATGGAATGGAGTTATTGTTTGCAAATAAAGCGTCCCAGATAAGTGATGCTAATGGTAAAAAAATATTCAAAATTAAAATGCAGGGAAAATGTTTTTCCTTGAATCCAGCGGAGAAGGAACACATAGCTTTTCCAATTCATTCTACTATTATGGAATTGTGGCACAAGAGATTGGGACATTTTCATTACAAAGATTTATTGTTTATATAATGTAGCAAATTGATAAATGGTCTACCAAATTTGGAGGAACATCTCTCAAGATATAAGGTTTGTTTACTCAGTAAGCAGACTAGACTTGCATTTAAAAGTTCCACCTAAAGAGCTACATAGAAGTTGCAACTCATTCATAATCTTTATGGTCCACCAAGAACTCCATCACCCAATGGGAATAGGTATTATATTATCTTTATTTATGATCTAACAAGAATATTTTGGATTTATTTTATGAAGTTTAAGTCCGAAGTTGTTGGAATTTTCATGAAGTTCAAAGCTTGGATAGAAAATTAGAATGTCTGCAGGATTTAGGTCATTAGATTGGAACTGAATATACATCATATACGTTAAATTATTTTTGTGAAGATGTTGAGTTAAGAACCTACTCACTATCCTTTATTCTCCACAACAAAATGAAGTGAGTGAGAGAAAGAATAGAAAAATCATGGAAATGTCAATATGATTGTTGCATGAGAAGAATCTACCAAAGAAGTTTTGGGCTGAAGAAGCAAATACTATTGTTTTCTTGTTGAATAGATTGTCTACGTGGGTAGAGGAATGAAACACTCCATTCGAGGCATGGTATGGTGTCAAACCTATTTTGAAAAACCTCAAGATATTTGAATGTCTATGTTTTTGTTATGTTCCACGGGTTAGGAGAGACAAGATAAATAAGAAGCAAGTTTAGGAATCTTCATTGGCTATAGCTTATTTTCTAAAGCTTACAAGATATTTGTATCGCAATCAGGTAAGATTATAAGAAGTAGAGACGTTTAATTCCTTTAAGATGAGCAGTGTGACTGCAATAAGGAGTCTCCAGTTAAGAACAATAATTCACAGATTGATTATGTTGAATTCGTGGATGACCAGCCTATTACGAGTACAAGGTCACTCTTCGATACTTATTAGAGTTGCAATGTTGCTGTTTTTTATCATGCATAAATGAGGAAGTAAAAATGGATAAAAAAATAGATAAATGCAATGAAGGATGAGCTAGACATGATACTTTTTCCCCAATAGCCAAATTGGATACAATTCAAATGCTTTTGGCTATAGTGGCACAAAAAAATTGGAATTTTTTTCAAATGGACGTGTAGTCTGGCTTCTTGAATGGTCTACTAGAGGAAGAAATTTATATTGAACAGCCAGAAAGGTTCAGCATGCAAATCATGATGATATGATTTATCTATTAAAGAAATTTCTATGAGGATTAAATGAAGGTCCTAGAGCTTGGTACAGCCATTTGCTAGACTTGGCCTTTGAAAAAAACTTAAGTGAAATTGATTCTTCATGTCAAGAAAGTTTTCTTTAACATTTTTATTATTTCTCTTTATGTCGATGATTTACATGTGACACGAAATATTGTTGCACTGATTGAAGAATTCAAGGAGGACATGATGGAAGCCTTTGAGATGACTGATCTTTGCGAGATGACTTATTTTTCTAGAAATAGAGATCAATCAAACTCAAAATGAAGTCTTTGTTTGTCAAAAGAAATATAAAAGGGAGATTCTAAATATATTTAGAATGAAAGGAAGCAAGAGTGTGTGTACTCCGTTGAATCAAAAAGAAAAGTTGAAAGGGGATGATGGAGTCGAACTAGTTAATGAAGGATAACATCGAAGCTTAATGGGATGATTGATGTATCGCACAACAACAAGGCTTGACATTTTTTTTTTTTGAGTGTTTTATCCACGTCTTTAAATTGTGAAAGTAGCTGTGGCTGATAAAAGAGTGGTTAGGTATCTTAAAGGAACTCTAACCTATGACAACAAATTGAGCAAAAAGTCAAAATTTTAAACTGTGGATATTCTGATAGTGATGGGGCAGGTCAGCTGGTGATATGAAAAGTACTTATGGTTATTGATTAAATTTTGGATCAGGATGTTTCTCATGGTGCTCAAAGAAACATGAAATAGTTACACAATGAACAACTGAAGCAGAATTAATCGCAACAACATCAATTGTTAATCAAGCAGTATGGCTTAGGATAATTTTGGTCGATTTGCAGTTGAAGCTAGAGGAAAACAATAAGATCCTTGTGGATAATAAAGCTACCATAACCATATCCAAAGATCCCGTGTGAACAAGCATTTCAATATCAAACTTTATTTCTTGAGAGAAGTACAGAAACATGGTGAAGTGGTTCTACTCTATTGCAAATCAGAGAATCTGTGTCGGACATTTTTGCCAATTTCATTTCATGTTAGCAGGTTCAATTTTCTTAGAGATCTATTTTGAGTCGGTGAGAGACTTCAGCAGATAATTAGGAGATTAGTTATTTTTTCTTTTGGTCATTATCCTTATAACTAGTTATAGTTTGTCGTATTTCTAGGCATGTTAGTAGTCTTTAAGCACTCCATGTTCTATTTTAGTTGTAACTCCTTTATTTATTTAATTAGCTTGAAGTTCAATATACTAAGGGGTTGTTTGGTGTGAAGGATAACACAAAATAGTCCTGAGATTTAATTATTGTGCCACTTAATTTGTTGTTTGGTTGGTAAGTCTGGGATAACTTATCCAGGTATTGATAATTAGTAGCGACATAAGCTATTCCTCCCCTTGGGTGGTATAGTAATTTCGGGATAACTTATCTCGGGCCGGTATAACTTATCACGGGATAAAGTAAGTAAATGACAAAGATATCCCTTTAAACCCTTATTATAAATCACGTTTTACATTCATAAAAGGTATTTTAGTAAAGAAATAATTTGTTCTTAAAATTTATGCATTCATACTATTTTGAATGCAACAAACCAAACAATCAATAAGAAATAATCTCAGCATAACTTATCCCATCATAATTAATCCAACCTTATTTTTCCCATCTTACTAATCCCATCATAACTTATATTCAAACAAAATAACAACTAAGTTTTTCCATCAAATTCATCTCGCTATTTCAATTTAATAACAAATACTAAGTAAATTTGTCTTTTTATAGAAACTACGGATTCTCTAAATCTAGAACTTCCCAAATCTACCCTTGTACCTGCAAGTTTGTAGTTAGACTATCTAGAGTCTAATACTTATCTATAGTCTCTTTGATGATAGTAATTATACTGCAACGAGATCTCTCCTTTGGAAGGAATGTCCTTAAAATATTATCATTCAATCCTGAGTTCATACTAGTTTCTAGTCAGTTGAAAGGTGCATGGTTTAAATAGATTTATGAATCACCACATGTAAGTCATTCACCACTATTCCATGAGTTACATCTAAATGATTAATCTAACATGCTGCGGTCTGAAATGCCATGCAATACTGAAAAAGGCGAGAATGTACCAAGAGTACATGGAGATGGTTCATCCCCACTATGAGGTCCTACCTGATTCGTTGCAACTCCTGGACAAGATTGGCTGCATCAACTAAGATGTTTTACAGGCAACCACTACATTAGCTGATAAACCTCACCATGAAGCAGTGGGATCATTTGAGAATTGGGGCTGGTGATGAAGACTATCCAGACTATGGATTTGGTCTAGAAACCTGAATTTCTAGTTTCATTTTAAATGTTATTCCCGTCAGCATCACCTTCCCCAAGACAAAACTATGTATGTTTTGAAAAATGTTTATCGTATTGATGCTTTTGAGTTTATCTAGTGTTTTGTGTTGAGAGATAGCATTTTACATTTGTGTTTCATATGCTAAAAATGTTGATCAAAATTTTTAATGTTCTTTGTGGTAATGGACTTAAAGAAATGCAAGAAAACAGATCAGAAATGTCTTGAGTGGTCAGATTCTTTCTAGTATCTATGACAATGGGACAAAACACAAAAGCTTTCTTAGCATTATAGTGATTCCTTTTTTCTTCAATCTTTCCTCTTTAGATCACAATTAAGGAATCGTGTAAAGGGGATTGATCTGCTGCCATCATATACTTTTGAAACAAATTTTGCAAATGAATAGCAATCTGAACACATGCGAAGGTTTTTAATTATACAAATGGGATGTCCCTGAGATGTAGGGATGAGTCCATATGCCATGGCTATTTTCTCTCTGTGTCAATTAAACAAGAATGATTTCTCTTGTTAATCAACATCCATCTGAACATTTGTTAGATCAATCCACTTTGTTAGCTTGAATCCGGGTTCTTCTTTTTCCCTCTTTCCTTCATGGAAATACTTACATTGGCAACATCAGTCCACTTCCCTCCCAAAGCATAAACATTTGGAAGAAGCACATGGATCCCAGCTTTATCTGGGGGAGGGGGGGATGATTCAGAGATCATATCAACTTCATAAGTTGCTCTCTCATTGTCTTTATGCATTTTACAAGCAGCAAGAAAATGCCCCCAAACTGCATCATTGGCATGTGTTTTCTTTTTTATTATGTCAACACCTTCTATCAATAATCCAGCGAAATCAAACATATCACAATGCACCCATAATGCACTATCTGTCGTGAGACGCCATTGATCTCTTTCATACGCCTTAAAATTTTCATTCTTTCTCCTACTAAGCCCCCATGGCTACATGCTGTCAGTACAACGACAAACACAACTTGATAAGGTTCCACCCCTTCCTGAAGCATCTCCAAGAATAGTTCAACTGCCTGCTTACAATTTCCTTACACAGCCATGGTCTATATTGCTCCAGTCAAGGCAGAGACATCCCTCTCTGTTGATACCCAATTTTGGACCTCCACAATACAAATTAATCATCGAGCTTCCTAAATTCCAAATGATTTGAAATAATTGGCTTTATAAAATTCAAAATAATTTTCAAGTCATTTTAAGTAGTTTGTCATTTTTATAAATTTTAAAATAATGAATATGATATTTTATATAATTATGTGTCTAATTAGTATATTTTATGAATGTTCAAAAATTGTTTCAAAAGGGTTTTAGCTTTATTTAAATATTTGGTTATTTAGTTTAAATTAATTAATAGCTTATATTTCTAGTTAATTAGTTTATAATTAATTTAATTATTATATAATTATGTGTCTAATTAGTATATTTTATGAATGTTCGAAAATTGTCTCAAAAGGATTTTAGCTTTATTTGAATATTTGGTTATTTAGTCGTTTATATTGGTAAATTAATTAGTTTATAATTAAGTTAATTATTTTATTTTGTTAAGATTAAGAAGCTCATTAATTAATTAATATCAATTTATCTTGTTTAATTACTAGCCGAATCTATCTTAGCTAAAATCTAATTGGCTAAGTTTTTCTAACTCCCCTTTCAACCGACCCCACCTTTTTTTTAATTAATAACAACCCCTTAATACAACAATACAATGATCCAAACGTATCCAAAACAATACAATGCCCAACCAAACCGACCCCACCCGCCCACTTATTTTCCAATTCAAGAAGCTGCCAGCCCATATAATAATACAATACATACATGTACCAACCAACCTCTTCCAATAAAATAATAACAACAGCAAGCAGTACCGCTTGACCCCACCTCTTTTTCCCTTTTAATTTCTAACATACAATACATACAATTCCAAGCAACACTGCATACAATACATCAACAGCAACCAGCCCGCCCCACCCCCTTTTTCCCTTCTAATTTCAACAATAGCAGCAGCAGTCCAAAATGTCAACAACAGCTGTACGCAGCAGCCCTGCTGCCTCGGATTTTCTGGGATTTTGGAGAAATTTCATACCAAACTCAGTTGCTCCCTGTTGGCCTTGAAAAGGAGCAAGAAATTTGAATTTGAAATGAGAATTTCACCCGATTTCCCCCTAATTTCCATCTATATATTCATCCTTTGCATTATTCACCCATATCCCAATTGCCCTAAGCGTCCTCATCACAACATATTGGAGAAGCCTTATCGTAAATATCAACATTAGAGTCTAGCGTCTAAATTTTTTTATTTTTTATTTTAAAAAAAAGTGTAATGAAATCTCTGATGTGGCAATAATTTTGTATCGTTTAAAACAATTTTTGGTATTATATTGTGAAGAAGGAACTTTACATGTGCTAGTTAACCTGTTGGAGGATGTGATTGATATTTTATGTCTTTTTCTTGTATACTGATTGTGCATTATTTGCTCTTTTGGTATCATCAAGTATCAATTTAAGTTGATTTGTTTTGCTTTTATATTGTTGTTGACATTTATATATAATAAATAAAAAATGTAAAGTTGCTATTGGTTTCTTCTCGTACTTGTCCTAATATGGATATGCATTTGTTTTTCTTTGTTTAATATAGAACCTAAGTATATTGTATAATAGTCTTCCTCGTTATTGAATTTTTGTTTACATTCAACTTGTGCATTTCTCATGATAGCTCATGTCCCTCTATTGGGCATTAGGTTCTTCACTTTTTTTTTTAGTCGTATTCAAATGTTGTCATGTTGATTGTCTACTTTGGATTATCTTTTTTTTTAACTCATGAAGTTGTTGTTATTTGCCCACTTCCTTATTAGTTCATGGTTGATAATGTGTGTATAGTTTATGTTTATTAATTATATAAGTCAATACTACGTGTATGCCTTATTAATTGTCAATTGTTTTCTTATCATATACTAATTTGTATTCATTTATTTTCTTTGTCGTAAAACGCCATGAGAGTCTTTTGGACTCGAAATCTCCTTATTTGCATGACAAGGGGCCATGGGGGTTCTAAACTCTCCCTTCGAGTCGATTCTTTGGTCAATCAAAGCGGAATGCAAGCCAATATAGGTCTTGAGAAGCTGACTTATAGGTTAAGGAAGCTGCTACAAGTTTCGGAAAGCAGAAAAAAGGGTTGTATACATCTGATATACACCGATATACAACTGATATATACAAAAAAGGGGAATTGGGTTAAACCCAAAAATGGCAACAAATTTGGCCAAAAAAGGAGGCCCATAATTCAAATTCTCCCTTATTCTTTAATTATTTAATCGTGATAATTTATTTGGTGTTTAACTCTAACTTTATAATTGTTAATTAACATAATGAATTCCCCAAAAGATGAGTCATTTTCTTTGTGTTGGTTTAATTTTAATACATTTCATGTTTCGTGTTCATTTATTTTAGTGATCAAGTATATTGGTCAAAATTTTATATCTTGTTAAACCTTTTGTACTTAAAAGAGAAGTTCTTTAATGCTTTTTTGCTTAATCAGATCTTACTCATTTTTAAAATTGTTTTAAGTTAAAGTACTTTTCTCAAATAAACTTTAAAAATATTAGTCAAAACCTTTTATAATTAATTAAAATATAATAATGCTTACTTTGTCATTTTCTCAAAAAGTTTAGTCAATTAATTCAAAATGATATTCATGCTTTAATTTATTAAATTGGTTTAAATTATTATTTCAAAATGAATTAAATAAATTCTAATTAATCTAGTTTTATTAATATTCTAATCACTTGTATTTCGAGTCAAATGTTTCATTTTTGGGTCCCTTTCTCTAAAAATTAAAACAAAAAATAAAAAATAAAAAATGCGTCATTTATTTAATTATCTTCTCAAAGTTCATCAAATATTGTACGTTATTATTTTTTATCGTTATTTTCCTAAAAAATAGTCAAATATATTTTAGCCAAGTCGCAGGTCAACCGCATGTTAGCGGACACTTCGAATGCTTAAACCCTTCTCGAAGTGTAAATTGAACCCCGAACCTTCTTTGATATCTTCAAATGATTTTTTCTGTTTAAATCTTTGAAAATTATAAGTTTTCTTAATTTCTTTAAAAAATTAAGTGACGACTCTTTTCTAAGTATTTTTCAAATTGTTTTATACTTAGAACATTTCAAAAAAGTGATTTTTCTAAATACAGTAAAATTACGACACAACACTCTCTTTCATTTTGTTGAACAATTCCATCGCATTTGTAGGATCACACCTACAAAACATGTCAACAAGCGTGGTACTTAGCTGAATACTAGCTGAATTTCGTACTTCTCAATGTGATTATATATCCATTTATCAAGATCAGTATCTCCTAAGTATCCACAGACAGATGAAACATTGACCATTGTCACTCCATCTGCTTTAATCCCCTTATTCTGCATTACACGAAGTAGATAAATTGCATCCACCACATCTGCTCTGCTTTATAAAACCACCAATCATGGTGTTCCATGACACAAGGTCACTCTCCGGCATCTCATTGGAAGTTCTGCAAGTTGCCTCCACATAACCATTTCTCAGAAAGCCAACAACAATTGAATCCATGTAGACTCTTCAAAATACATTCAAATTAGCAACAACAAAAATCTTGGATTACATAGTACTCTTGTAAATAGTTGATATTCAATCCAACAGGGCGAGAAAGACTCTTCAATAACAAGCAGACAAAAGTGCTGAAACGGTTCTAAATGAAATTAGCTACAAATAAAGGATGAATATTATTTACTTAAATAAATAAATTACGAAAAGTAAATGAGTTTCGTTGTAATTTTCAAGTAACTAAAGTTTGTTGTATTACTATGATTAACACAAGTAACAAGATTTTAACTTCAACGTTGTGATGATAGATGAATGAAACCTGGGTTGTGTTTCCCATGACTTTACACCTAGTGTTGATTCCTCAACAAGTTTTGAGTGATTTTTTCTTTGCAGATTACGAGCGAGTTAAATGTATCTAACACTTCTCAGTCTTGTTAGATAACTTCCACTCAAATACTCTTGGTCTTAGATTGTTGTCTGATTTTATCCTCGCATATTTTGGTGTCAAAATTACCTTGTTACGAAGTTGAATTTTCACTCCAAACCATCAAATTAATTCTACTTTTTCCTAACTACCAATTTTATGTTGAACAATTGATAGATGTAGGAAAGTTCTAATGCGTTCACTCATTAGATAGAATGAATAACGAAAGTATGAAGTATATTTTGCAAATATTAATCGCACTCTACTCGTTTTGTGAATCTACTCTTAGTATTACTGTCATGGTTCCCATAACCCTAGTTGTTGTATTTAGCCACTCATTCTTTCAATAGAATAAGCAAACATATATGCTGAATACATTAAAAGAGATCACTTACGAAGATTACAAATTCAATGAAAGCTTAATTTTCCAAAACCAAATCAACATCTTCAAGTTATGATCCGAAGTAATCGATAAAAATCAAAGTAGAGAATGTGGAAAGTAGTCTATCGTTCAAGCTATGACGAGATAATTAAAAAATTAAACCTACTAAATTCAAATAGTCTATCTAAAAAGAGTTCAAGCTATGAAGAGAATAAGTTAGGGGGACCACGCTGCATCTGGACCTCCGTGGTCTTTGCTTGGCCAACATTCAACTTGGTTCACCAATGCCCTCTTACTGGTTCATCTTCAAGGATAGAAGGACGGACCGTGAAGCAAACCACGACCCGTCAAGGGCATCCTCATCATTACTTGGGCTTTGATCAATTTCCCTTCTTAACTGCTTCCACTCTACGAGGTTTAGGACGGCTCGTCAGTGATATTTGCATAATCAAGACACACCTTCAGATTCAAGTGTCTACGATCATACAATAGTAATATAACCCAACCGAATTGGTTGGGGTTGAGTCCCAAGGGAGCGATTTCTGAGAATTAAGTGCGAAATTGCTAGAGTTAACCGTAGCAAAAAACATTATTGTGTAAAAAACATCATAAATTAAGGGGTTTACACGAATGTCAATTATCAATTAGGGGTTTGTAGTCGATTAACATCTAAAACAGTGAAAATAAAAAGATGCGAATATAGGGAGACGGGATTCTTAGGATGTGATAGGAATATGGGATAAACTACATAATCGAGTAAATTCTATTGATAATCAATTGTTGAACATTTGTAACTAGGCTAGACTTTAGTGGGGGTAAATTCTCTCTCGAGTAACTTACCCCGAATCAACTCGATTTCTCTCGAACACCGAGTTGCCACTTTCAAGGACAACCTCCGCCTTAACGCATTCCCTCTCTCGAGCTGAATGTGTGGGAAAAGGCCTAGGATTCACTCTCACGAGTTAAACCCATGATGACCCAATAAGCACCGGTTATCAATTTAGTAGTCTTAGTTTTAAAACTTCTCTCTCGATCAAGCCAAAAACACTAAGATGAAATTGTATTTGGAACTACAATCCCATTAAGTTCAAACACAACTACTAAACAAAATCACATTTAAACAACAAATAGACTAACAATAAGCAATGCCCAACAGGAAATTTAACCCATATTCACAAAATCACACCCTAAGAATTGGGGTTTTAGCTAGACATAGAGAAAAGGAAGAAAATGATACCAAATCGAAGTAACATCAACTGGGTATGATTTATATTCACTTTAAACGAGGCTAGGATGAAGAATCTTCAACACGCACTTTCAATTTCTTGGAATTGGAAGTGTTCAATCTTTAAAAGCTAAGAACAAGGTCTGTCTACTTGAAACTTAGAAAAATAAAATGTTGTTTTTGAAATTGCATACTAAGATAAAAATTCAACTAGTATTAATAATTGTCGAAAAATGTGATGCGAAGGATCACTCGGTGCTGTTAGTCAGGGTCACCGATGCCCTTGGCGACCTGCCCTTTGGTTTGCTTCATCGCCTTTTAGCTTTTGCCTTCAGCATCTTCTCGTTCTGGATCATTGGGCAATATAGTACTGCTTCGGGGAACTGTTCGGCGACACGCCGACTGCTCTCTTTCATCGCCGATTTGATCTTTTCCTTCAGGACTCAGCACACTGGAACTTTGGGCTAGGTTAAGGCTTTCGGCTACTCGCCGAATGCATTAGGCGATCCTCAGGCCTTCTTTTCTTCGTCTTTTTAGCAGTTTTGTTCCTTTTTGCCAAGTAGTGTCTATTCCTTGCCTCAAACTCCAAATACCTGAAATTAAGGATTTACATCAGTTATGGAGACAAAATATGCATTTGAGGACACTAATTCTATTGAAATAAATCCCTAAATGAGTCTAAATTGTGGACTCATCAACACCCCCTACTTAAACTTTTGCTTGTCCTCAAGTAAAACTTAAGTTTGGCAGTTCAAAAAGGATGTCTCGAACAGTGCTACACTAGACCTAATTATGAATGCACACACAAGACTCAATTTACTCATGCGAAGATCAAATGTGCACTTAATGTTTCAAGTTGTGACACACCATTATCAAAGAATCTCAAGCTCACTATATTTACTTCAAATGCAAGTTCAAGCTCAACAAAGGAAATCAAATGCCCTCACACAGAAGAATGATTCCATATTCACACTCAATGATTCAAAAATTTAAAGTTCCGGAATCAAATGCAACCCTCACACTCACAAAGAAGAACACAATGCCTGCTTTCACCCATAGATTTACCCGCATTTTCCAATAGACAATTGTTTCAGCTCACTCAAGAACAAAAAGGTCTTTTCATGGCTTGTAATGGGGATGAGTGCAAAGGTATGGTAATTTAGGCTTATAGGATGAAAATCCTCATGAAATGTGATGTGAACAACACCTTCTTTCGTTCTCTTTATCAATTTCATTCAAGCTCAAAAGTCACCTCTTATTCATCTTTCATGAGTTCATTGAAAACCCCATTTTCTTTGTATTTCCACAACTTTATTTCACCACTTTTTCTTTCCTTTTTTTCTTTTTAAATATTTTCTTCTCTCTTTTTTATACCAGTTTTTCGACACGTGTGTTGCACGTGATTACCAATTCAGAAAATATATCTTATAGTAAATAGTATTGTTTATTTAAGTGAAGAATTGAATATAAGCTTTGCACAAAAAATATTGCAAATTTTTTGTGAATGTACAATGTGGATCATTATATATATCTCTTATTCACGCGAACCTATGAAGATGGTCAATGAAAATTTGTATTAGCTAAATGCATATATTTATTTCAATTTTGCTGAGGTTCAATCATGTAATTGGCCGTATCTCAATAATATTACCTTATAAACGATATTTGTTGTGTATGTTTCTTGTCATCTAACCATGTGTTTGGACGTGTATTTCACGTTAAACTACCCAAATGACATATGAACATGTGAAGAGAATAACTATATTTTATATTTTAGAACTAATTTAAAATAATATATTTTGAAGTTAAAATTAAATAATATATTTCAAAGTTAGAAGATATTGTTAACTTGATAATACATTTGTGACATATAGAAAACGTTAATTCAAATACAAATAGCTACCAATATATATGAGCTTTTCTTCGTCTAAAATACTGTAATATTAAGAAATAGTAAAATAAGTAAAACAAAAAGGCAATGTTTATATAGTAATAACTATTTTGAAGCAAACTTCCTAACGGTCTAAATCACATTGATATATAAAGTCATTATTTTGACTTGAACATCAAAAGAACAAATTGTGACCATTCTCTAACTCTAGAGAAATTTTGAAAAAATATGTTCAAAAGCATATATTTACATCACATGAGAAATTGTAAAAAAAAAAAACTGAATTTAGACTACATTATGTTAACTTTATATATTGGAAAATTACATACTAATGTATATATTATGCAAATTGATGGCCTTTCGGTAATGCCAATATAAAAGTTCATCAGTCAACAATTCTGTGGAAACAAAACAAGGCAGTTTACTCAACTATCAAATATCACTATGAAAAGGGGAGGTAAAGACAACCGCATTTTGACAATAATAATGACGGTGTGTTCCTTCACAAACAATTAAAAAAGAAGAGAAAATGTGAAGGTACAAAATGCAACGTAGAGACACCAGAGAAATATTGAGTGAACAAAAAGGATAGATACATTTCCTTTAATCCCCATAGTAAAATTTCTCCTGTTTTTGCTTAATTCTTCTATTTTTGGTAGAACATTGAAGCATATCATCAAAGGGGAGTTAACATCACAACCATGTACTTAGCAAGTTACAAATGGACCACTATTAGCAACTGATTTAATTTTGATATGGTAAATTATTGCAGAAAAGGTAGCACCAGGCTGTCATACAACTAATGGCACAAGTAATACACCGACAAAAATGTACATTTTCTTTTTTCACCAAAAATAAATCTTTCTTTCCACTCACAAACTCAACAGTAATCAGCATATACTAAGAACAAAGGAATCACTTACAACCTTATTCGAACTAACTCAATTACAATAAATCTAATCAAACCTTTTAAAATGCAAGAAGAAGAATGAAAGTACAAGATTAAAAAAATTGTTGTTGAAAAAAATGAGAGGAAACCCCTCTATTTATAGTCAACAAAGGGTGGTATGAACAAGTATTTTTGTGTCTTATCGGAAAAGTTATGACCTTTTGAAAAGTCACAACCCTTTGGAAAAGTCACAACATATTGAAAAAGTCACAACTGATCGAAATATCACAACTCTTAGAAAAAAGTCAGAACTTATCAGAAAAGTCACAACTGGACGAAAAAGTCACAACCTAAGTTAGGGATATAATAGTAATTTAACATTTAAGTTAGGAGTTAATGCTTTTAAGGTAATATAGATAGATAGATAGATATAGATGGAGGGGTTCCATTTTTCTCAAAGCATGGGCACAAGGGACTTCTTTGCATTTACTTGATTTTCCTTCTCTTTTCACCACACCCCCAACTTAAGATTTCGGCCTAAATTGGCAATTTAAATAAACCAGATCATGAGTAATGGATCAATAAAATGTAGCAATGTTATCAAGTTTCTTCCAAGAAATGTTAAGGTTCAAAGGGTGCTCAAAAGAGATTCACACACACAAGGTAGGCCACAAAAGAGATATATGTCAAATTGGTTCACACACTTTATAGTTGTCTAAGATCATCTCAAGAAATTGCATCACTTAGTCAACCGGAAAAAGGGGCAAATTCTAAGTGTCATCACACATGGTTTACGGTAAGCTCATCACACAAGGCATTGACACCAAAGTCAAGCAAGACTCTATATGATTGCTAGTGTGCAATGTTCATCACAAGAGACTCGATTCGATAATTGGCTAGTCACAACGAGATGCAAGCAGTTCACATATTGTCTATGCAACTTCAATTAGCCTCGTTGTAGGCCCGCATTCATTTTTGTTCGATTATAAGCACTATTCAAGTCATCGGTATTGATCAAACCAATACTTAAATTTGCACAAGAACAACCATATTCAATACAAACAAGAGGTGGAAATTTTTTTCGGAAGGGTAAAAAATCATTCATAATTAAAAACATGGATTCACAAGCTCAAACATCCACAAGATGCAGTCTTTAAAACACAATTTCAGCTCACAACCCAATATATAAACAAAACCAGAGAGTCACAAAATCACAAAAGATTGGCCTCACCCCACCACAAATAAAACATTTGTCCTCAAATGCAAACAAAAATATCCAAAAGTGAAATAAAGTAAGACAAAGAGGGGGTCATGTCTACACAGTCGCTCCATCTGTCTGGGCTTCAGTGTTCGGTGCCCGGAGTAGCCTCAGAAGAAACACCAGTACCACACCCACGAGGAGCTCCCAAGGGTGTTTTCCCTAAAAAGGCTTGCATAGCTACATAGAATCCCCGGACCCATGAAGGAACATTAGGATCTCTGATAGTGGTCTTCCTGTCAGAATTGGGCCTCTTACCGTTGCATTTATTTCAGGTGGAGGTTCTTGTCTTCCCTTCCTGGGAGGATTTGACCCCCCTTTATTAATTGTGATATCCCGTGCTCTTTTCTGGGGTGGCATGACAATATTGGTCTTTACCATATCTTCAGGATACTCAGACTTCTCCCTGCTAGACTCAACAACATGCAAGCACAACCCCCAAAAGATTTAACCAATTTTAAGGCACAAAAAATACGGGATTTTAACAATATAAACACTACGGACAAGATTTTCACATGCATAACTAAAAACAATTAAGATTAGAGACGCTCAACACACATCACTAAGATAAGATCATTGCAAATGAGTACAAAATTGCTAAAAATAAATTTGGGGTTCGGAAAAAAACCTTAGATGCCGATTAAAATACTTTTGAAATGCTACGCGGTAATTTATTCCAACTCTGAGCACCAATCAACAACTCAAATACAGTAAAAACGCATGAAATATTGAAAATACTAACGGGTGCGAGTTTGTGAAGGTCTAAAGTGAGGGAAAGTGTAGACTTTGAAAGTTTAAACCTTTTGCCTTTTAAGAAACTGTCTAGTTCTCGCCAATTCGGTGACAGTTGTGCTCGTCGATCCATTCGGCGACTCGCCGAATGTATACTTACCTTTCCAAGTTTTACTGGACCTCCAGTTAAACTGGTGGTCCAAACGGTGAACTAGATCACAATCGCTGACCAAGTCGAAGATTCGCTAATAATTTCCTGGGCACATCGAGTTTTAAAGACTGCACTTTGAAGTTGTCTTAAGTCCAACGGCGGGCTAAGTCGGGGTCACCGACTTCTTCGGCAATACACCAACAGGACCTTTGGCTCACCAATTTGCAGTTTTAACTCTCTTTCCATACTTTGACCTACACAAACAACATACCATTATTTCTTAAAGCAAAAATAAAGAGGTAAGACCTTGCATTGCCTCCCAAGAAGCGCCTTATTTAATGTCGTGGCATGACGCAACTCCTCACTCAAGTTCCATTAGTGAGGTTTGCCTCATTTTCATGAGGCCACCCCTCTTTTGGCTCTGGGTAGAGAGAAGATAGCACTTGGTCCATTTGGTACCCATAACTACCATTCATACTCATCTTTCTTGTTTCAATACACAACCAAGCAAAAAACAAAACTAAGAATTAAGTAAGTCTAACTATAATTAACAAGAACAAAATTCAACTTAACTAAATATTATAAAATAACACCACTCCCTAGCAGCGGCGCCATTTAGATGTTTGTGTAATCAAGATACAACTTCCGATTCAAGCGTTTACGATCGTACAATAGTAATAAGTGCGAAAGTGCTAGAGTTCACTATAGATGAAAACATTATCGAGTAAAAACATCATAAATTAAGGGTTGACACAAATGTCAATTATCAATGGGGGGTTTGTAGTCGATTAACAACTAAAATAGCGAAAACAAAAAGATGTGAATATAGGGAGATATGATTCTTGGGATATGATAGGAATATGGGATAACTACATAATAGGGTAAATGCTATTGATAATCAATTGCTGAACATTTGTAACTAGGCTACATTTTAGTAAGGGTAAATTCTCTCTCGAGCAACCTACCATGAATCAACTCGGTTTCTCTCGAACACCGAGTTGTTGCTTTTAAGCACTGCCTTCGCCTTAACCTGTTAACTCTCTCAAGCTGAATGTGTGGGAAAAGACCTAGGATTCACTCTCTCGACTTGAACTCAAGACGACCCAATAACCACCAACTATCGATTTAGTAGTCTTAGTTTTAAAACCTCTTTCTCGAGGAAACCAAAAACACTAATATGAAATCGTATTTGTAACTACAATCCCATTAATTTCAAACACAACTACTAAACGAAATCACATTTAAACAACAAATAGACTAACAATAAGCAATACACAACAGGAAATTTAACCAATATTCACAAAATCACACCCCAAGAATTGGGGTTTTATCTCGACATAGAGAAAAAGGAAGAAAATGATACCAAATCGAAGTAACATCAACTGGGTATGATTTATATTCACTTTAAATGTGTCTAGGATGAAGAATCTTCAACACTAACTTCCAATTTCTTGGAATTGGAAGTCTACAATCTTCAAAAACTAAGAACAAAGTCTCTCTACTTGAAACTTAGAAAAATAAAACGTTGTATCTGAAATTGCATACTAAGATAAAAAATACAACTAGTATTTGTAGTTGTCAAAAAATGTGTTACGAACGATCACTCGACGCAGTTAGTCAGGGTCGCTGATGCACTCGGTGACCCGACCTTTGGTCTGCTTCATCGCCTCTCAACTCTTTCTTTCAGAATCTTTGCGTTCTAGATCATTAGACGATATTGTACTGCTTCGTGGAACTGTTTGACGACACACTGACTGCTCCTTTTCATTGCCGACTTGATGTTTTCCTTCAGGGTTCAGCACACTGGAACTTTGGGCAAGTTTAAGGCCTTCGGCAACTCGCTGAATGCATTAGGCGATCCTCAGGCCTTTTTTCTTCGTCTTTTCAGCCGTTTTTCTTCGTCTTTTCAGCCGTTTTGTTCCTTTTTGCCATGTAGTGTTTATGCCTTGCCTAAAACTTCAAATACCTAAAATTAAGGATTTACATCAGTTATTGAGAAAAAATATGCATTTGAGGACACTAATTCTATTAAAATGAAGCCCTAAATGAGTCCAAATTGTGGACTCATCGGTCATCATCACCACGGCCCATCTGGGGATCCCTGTTGTTCCTTCAGTACATTTGTTTCATCATCACGATTCTTTTCAAACTTTCCATGCATGTGTAAACCTGTCCATACATCAACAACCACATCAAATCTACATAAACTCACTAAAGTTCTTGCATTAATCCTTAGTTTTGAGGGTCAAATGTTCTCAAACACCAAAGATACAATATTATCATGCATCCGCTATCTCAACCAACTCTTTTGTCAAAACCATCTATCTAACATGCAAGGATCAATGTACGTCATCTTATTACTCATAGTCAATCATACTTATGCTAGTGTCAATTCACAGCTGACTCAATTTAACTATCCAATGCAAACACAATGCCCTCACAACAAAGAAGTCACTCACACGTGATAATTAGGACTAATTAGTACACTCACGCTCTAAAAGATCATCTAACACTGCATATATACTGACCATAGGATTGCCCTTGCTTTCTATGCTTAATCTATCAAACAACCGGAGTAGGATCACTGTAGGAGTTTATTGGCTTGTAGCGTTGGCTCGGGATACAAAGTGGAATTTTGGTCTTATGAGTAACTAACTTGCCCTACTTCTCCAAAGTTCTTGTTAGCATACAAATCTTTCTCGTGTGGTTACAACCTCTATTTCCTTAGCACATCCTAGTAGTCGTATCAATACCTTTTGTTATATATTTTTTTTATCTACCATTTACTTCAACCATTCAAACTCTTTCCCTTTTTTACCATGCCTTGCAAGTTTTTGCCTTCGGAACAACCAATGATACGACTGTTAAATTGTTTTCTTTTTATCTAGTACATAACCATACTCAACTTAGGCTTTTGGCCTGAGTTGAGGCATTGTGCCTTCGGAGAACCAAGGGTACAATATCAACAGGGTGACAACAAAATTAACTTCTAAGCTCAAATAGGGTTCAAGGGTTCCTGCTTTAATTGGTAGTTGTGTTTGGTTTTAAGTGACTATAAACAAAAATGGTGTAATGATCACTTTTTATCCGGTTATTCTCACACTATGGCAAAGACTACTCAGGCAAGTTCTAGATTCTATCAGCAATGTTAGACTTCACACTAAACCCACACTCACATGCCACATGGTTGAACTATCAATATTATAGCCAACTAAGTTATGATCCAAGCTAGCGATGCTCAACACGAAAATATCTAAAATGTCATAAAAAGAGCCTAAGAGTGAGATTTCAGATTAAACACAATTTTCATGATCTTTTCAAATAAAACACAAGCTCAAAACTTAGTTGCTGCTAGCAATTTTCCACAACTTAGAACACAAAAACATCACAAATGTATCAAAACACAAAATAGAGCCAACTTTCATACATTCTAACACTTATATGGTAGGTTTCTCTTCATACAAAAGGACTTTGCCCTCAAAGTAAAGAAATAAACACAAAAATGGGGCTGTAAGGAGGGGTCATACCTAAGGCAAACTAGGAGCCAGTAGTCGGAGCAGTGTCGGCACCCTTGTTAATGGGTGGACTCTCAGAGACCTGCACTGGGTCAGGCTTACCGCTATCAATAGGGGTTGGTATCGTACTACCAGAAGTGCCAGCTAACATCGCATTATGCCTCTGTTGCTCAACTGTTGCTTCTTCTCTTACTAGTCTCCTGGACTCCCTGTGTGCTTTCTTATGCCTCCTGTTTTCCTTCTTGGAGAGGTTTGTCAGTTGCTCCTGATCAGACTCCACAGTCTTCTACTTTCTCTTGCCGTATTTTTTGGGTACTTCGCCCAAGAAGTTGTCAAGTGCCTCACTAGTGGGGGGCTTACTAAACAAGCTCATCAAGGACTCCAACACAACTAGATGGGGTACAGTAATTATCTTCTCAGCCAGTTTCGCAATCTCAGCTCGCATTTATACCAACTGAACCTTCAACTCCACAACATCTACTGAACTTGCAACTTGTAATTGATTTTGCAGATGAACCTCTAGACCGTCCATCCTATTTTTCAGCACGTCCAACATTGTCCACATCTCATATTTTAACCGTTTCTCTATAGCTAACACATCTTGCTGAACTACCTGAGGTAGTTTAAGTACAATTTGGTCGACTATGAAGCAGGTCTGCCTTTGATCTGCAACCATCCCCTCAAAAATCACAGCAGGTATGGTGATGAATGTACATATAGCTTGGGTTGCTGACACTGGTGGTGGTGGTGCCCCCACAGATGGATGTGATGATCAACCCTTCTTTCTACTTCCCTCAACCTGTGGGATGGCAACTAGTGTATGTGGTACTACTGCCAATGGACCCACCATACCGACTTTTGCACGAAAAAGATGGTTGGCCACATCTTTTATTTTTGAAGTTGCAGTGACCCTGGATGCTTCAACCCATTTATCCACCAACTTATTTTGTTGAATGTTGGCCTGTAAACAAAGTTTTCGTATCAAAAAGGAAAATGGAAAACCTGCTTTCTCATTTACTGCTCTATCCCGCATCTCAGTGGTGATGATCCGACCCACATTTAATGGGTATCGACCCATGCGACTGCTAACCAATGATGCCAGCGATGGTGATAATTTGTTATCATTAGCCGTGGGCTGCAACAGTGCACGAACTATTGCCCACCAGACGTTGGCAGGAAAACTGAGAGATGCCTTTGTGATCTGCACCTATGACCCTAACACCCATGCTACAAACTATCCCTCTAAGGCAATGTATCTTGCAAACAAACACATGATGCGCTCCCGCGAACTAGAATCCTTCATCTCTGTCTGATAGCTCAGAACATGGTGTTTACCCTCAAATAATCCCACTAATGCTGGTGTTTTGTACTCCGAGCCATGTAGCATCCGGTTAATCAAGACCTCAGAGATATTCATTGTCTGATTCCTCATCGAGACTATATCTAATGCTCCCCAAGTGGATAGAACTATCTTCTATGCCCGCTTTGTTGTTTTAGTATCCGCAACAATTTCATGAGAGCGGTAACATATAAGGTATAAAACTCTCTAGTTATATAGTGTGTGAATTCACTCGTGCATTGTTCATCCATTCAAACTGGTGCATTTGGAAGAGTCTGTAAATATCAGGGAATGTTTGTATGTCTACCATCACTACCATTGTTTTGAGTATAATGGGTCGCCTAATGAGTCCACAAATTGAACTCATTTAGGGCTATATTTTGATATAATTACTGTCCTCAAATGCATATTTTATCTTAATATCTAATGAAAACCCTCAATTTTCATGTATATGGAGTTTGAGGGAAAGCATTGACACTACTTAGCAAAAAAGGAAAAAAGCCAGCTGAAAGAACGAAGAAATGAAGATTTGAGAATCACTGAGCCCATTTGGTGAGTCGTTAAAAGGTCTTATTTTCGCCTTTTGTTCTAGTGTGCTAAGCCCTGAAAGAAAGGATAAAATCGGTGGTGAAAAGGAGTACTATGTCACCCAATGATCCAAAACACAGCGATGTTGAAGGATAGAGCAAGACGACGATGAAACCTACCAAAGGGCGGATCACAAAGTTGATCAGCGATCTTGATTAACGACCCTGAATGATTCGCTGCAGCATAATTTTTTGAAAATTATGAATACGCGTTGAGAGTTGTACTTTAATAATAGAATTTTAATATAGAAATTTTTAACATAGAATATTGAGTTTTGAGTTTGGAGAGGGTTTTGAAGAACTTGAAGATCCAAAGGGTTGCAACTCCACGAATTTGGACTTGGGTCTTGTGGATTCTTCACACTTTGCTTGTTTTGAGACTGAAATCTTCATACCCATTTGAATGCAAACTCATAATGGTATAAAATTCTGTCTCTCTTTTATAAGTCTAGCTAAAACCCCAATTCTTGGGGTTTGATTTTGTGAACATGGGCTAGATTATCTATTGGGTCTTGCTTGTTGATGGTGTATTTGTTGTGCAAATGTGATTTCGTTTAGTAGTTGTGGTGGAACTTAATGAAATTTTAGTTGCAAATATTGTTTAACCTTTGTGTTTTTGGCTTGCTCGAGTGAGAGGTCGTAAAACTAAGACTACTAAATTGATGGCCGGTGGGATTGGGTTGACATGAGGTTCATCTCGAGAGAGTGAACCCTAGTCCTTCTCCACGCACTCAGCTCGAGAGAGTGAGTGGTCTCATGCAGCAACTCAATGTTCAAGAGAAATTGAGTTAATTCGGGGTAAGTTTCTCGAGAGAGAATTTACCCCCACTATAGTCTAGCCTTGTCACAAATATTCAACGGATTTATTTGCACCCTTGTATTCTCTATGCACTGCACTCGGCGCACTGCCTATGTAGTTGAGCGCTTCATCAACTTGTTCGGTGAAGTGATTTTGTAGTTGAACGACCTTGTTTTTGTCTAAATACTTTCTAACTTTTTTCTCAAAGCTTGGCAGAAATGGGTAGACCAACAGTAGCTGGAAGAGATATACCACCTCGACAAACAAGAGCAAAAAATTTCAAGAAGAATACAAAGGCAACAGATCTTCTAAAATTGATAATGAGGTCAAAATACCTAGTTCTAGCAAGAAATCTATCCCCCGAGATCCCACTGTCCCTTCGTAAACTCATGGATTCTGCACAACTATACATTCCTTCTTGGCGACTCATGACTTGGACAATTTCAGAAAGCCAGTTGTCGTTTAAACTTCTGAAGTAGCTCCGAGGACTATTATTCAAGCCCAGGCTGACACATCGGGTACTTGTGCCCGAACAGATGGAGCGCCTGTGTAGACAGGATTTTTCTCTACCTCCCTCTCTGTCTTTCTTTATTCTAAATTCTGGATATTATGTTAATTGCATTTGAGGACAAATTGCTTTTATTTGTGGTGGGGTGAGGACCACCTTTCTGTGCTATTCGTGAATTATATTTTGTTTATGTATTGGGGCTCTAAGCTATAATTGTGTTAAATACTGCTTTCTATGGATGTTTGAGTTTGTGGCTCCTTTTATTTTAAATTGCAAAATGATTTTGACTCGTCCGAGATTTTTTGCCACGAGAATCTTACCGTTTCTTTTTCTATCATTAGATATAAATTTTCACCTATTTTTTTATACCTTCTTCCTAAATTTGAAAATATTATTTTTATTTTTAATCCTTCTGGATTTTCGTAGGTTTTTTCTTCTATAGCAAATTCTTCCTTATTCATTTTAAATTATGTTTTAATTTATATTCTATTTTTTGTATATCTAATTGTAATTTAAATATTACTTTTCTTTGTACTAGCAAAGATTTTTGACATACTCCTGCATTTATATATTGTATTGTAATCTTTCTTGCTTATGTTTTAACTCTTGTCGTTTTGTTATTACTGTTCTTATTAATTCGTATCTATGATTCTCTTTATTATCCATTTTTACCAACTTGGGGGGAGGTCCCGATTCATAAATATATTATGAATTAATTTTGTCATAATACATCTTTTCTAGAGGTATTAATCTTATAATTTCTTTTATGTTTTCTAATATATACTCTATGTATTGTATGTCGTGAGTTTGTTGGAATGCTTCTATGTTTTCTTTAATTAAATTACTTAATAAAGTAATATCTATTATAGTTTGTTGCCAATATTCTAAGTATTCTTGATTTATCATTAATCAGTATATTGGATTTCTAAATCACTTAAGTTATATTTTAACATTTCCATTTCTACTCTATCTAATTCGAATTCATACCATTCCTGGTTCATTAATTCTTCTTCTTCTTCTTCAAATATCAGCTGCCATATCATTTGTTTTAGTTCCGTAATTTCTATGTTTCTTAATACATACAAGATCAATATTTTATATGCTAATATCATTTCGTCATGCAAATTAGGCATAATAATTTCAAAACATAATTCCCTTATACCATAGTCTTGACGAATATTATTCATATTAGATTACTATAAACTAGATTATTTTCAACATGTTTTCCGGTCACTGTTAACATCGTACTTTCGAAAGTATTTTCTTCCTAACAGCGCCTCAACTATGTTTACTCCCCTCACGACTTCTTGCCTATGGTTTCAACTTTAGGATGGCATAGTCTGGAAGTTTTCCTTTCTTTCCTCATGTTAACAAACTAGAAAACATCTAAAAATAATTCTAGTATATAATAACTAATATAAATTCTATTATATCATTACTATGATATTCAGGAATTAATAAATTTAGTTATGCATAATCATAAATGTATATACCTGTGTAGTATCTTCACTATTTGGATCCATAGCTTAACTGAAACTTTAGATTTTTATTGAGAATATTTTTGTTTACAAGAGAGGCTTGCTTTCCGTGTAGAAAGTCTTGCCTCTATATGCCATAATGACTACCTATTTATACACATATAAGTAACCTTACTATGGTTACTTTATTCCTACTATGATTACTTTACACCTAACTATAGTTACTTTACTATTCCTACTTTTGTACATATTCCTACTTAGACTAACACGTTAGTGCTTCTTTACATCTGCACTACTTTACAAAGTCAACAAAATGACAAACAACTTTACTTTACATTTTGTACATAATATTTCTATCTTAACACGTTACTACTATCTTTTCTTTTCATAAAGTAGTTCCACTTAGCAAAGTAGCTCCACTTATAGCTTTTTCTTTTTATCTTGTCGGTTTTGTCATTTCCTTGTTTTTACTCTAGCTGCACGTCTGGGATCACATTATCTTCGCCTTGACATTTGGAACATTAATGATCCGGATATTTATGGCCAATAGTTTTGCAGTATCTGGTCATTATTTCTGAAGAGATAAAATCTTTCCGTATAGCTCTTGTTGTAGGTTGTTGCTCAGGTTTTAGTAGACTTAGTGCCCATTGCCTGAGTTCTTCCATATCTGCTACTCTAAATTCTCGACAATTCAAATATATCATTGTTTGTTCCTGTGAATAATAACTCTATATTGAATTGTTGTTCAAATAATTAGATGTTAGCTCATTTAGTATAGTAGCTATTCCAATAATCCTTTTTCCTGCATAGAATGCTGGTATCTCTACTTTTTGTATCTCCTCTTGCTCCTATATTTTTTCCGATATAATCATTTCTTTGGTTAGTCCAATTTTTATGACTTGTATAATCGGTTTTATCTCGTCGTAAAGTATTTCTGCTGGTGCTGAATAAAACTTTATATAAAACAAAGTTCCTTTAGTTATTCTCTTGTAGTTCATGAATGCTTTATGTAACTCTGGTATCGTAGCTATTTCATCTCCAGTTTGGGTATATATTGTGTTCAATAATCCATAGTTATAGCAAGTTGCTATTAGGTTTGCATTTGTCTTAGGTAAAGCGATTAGTTTATTATATCCTTGCAAAGCTTGGGTAATATAATCTTCATGTGGATTTTGGGTAGTTTTTGATCTGGGGTTTTTATTTAAAAAGGTTTGTATTTTGTGGATATTTTCTATGTATGCTCTGGTTATATGGTTATAGGTTTTTTTGTCCTGGTTTAGACTTTCCTTATAGGTATTTATTTGAGGTGGTACAAATATGGGGTTTTGTTTTTTGGGTATAAATGGTTTTTCGAATATCTTGTTCATATTTGTATTGACATATCTTTTCTCCTCTTTTGTAGATGATGTGCTACCTGTAGCTGCATGTAATAAATTGTTAGCTTGGGTTTTTCGGTGTTTCCCAGCGTCACCTTCTAGCTCTGGAATTTTTAAGTCTTCCGATCGACTTAGCTCCGCATATTTACCGTCATGCTGCTGACCTTTCAATTTTTGTATCTCTTTGTCCATATTATCTATCTTTGTACAAAGCATTGCTATAGTATTGAATATTTTTTCATCTTTGTCTAGGTCCGTCTGTGTAGCTTTGTCTTGATATGTAGTCTGCAATGACATTTTTGTTAGTACTTATTACTTCTATTGTAAATGTAAAATTCTGTATATTTAATACTAGTCTTCGTATTTCTTTTGTTGTTACTGAATCTTGTATCTTCCTTGTAATCCACCATTTCACCTGCGTATTATCTGTTCTTACAATGAACTTATTATATACTATATATGGTTCAAAAGCTAATAAACATTTATATAGTGCATATAATTCTTTTCTATTTATTTCCCATTTTATTTCAGGATTTGTAAATGTTCCTGAGTAGTATCTACAATGATGTTCTAGTTTTTCTTTTTCATATTTATATTTTAATACTCCTCCGTAACTTATTTCACTAGCGTCTGATTCTACTATGTATATAAATTTTTTATTTTCATCTGGAAAATATAATTTAGGTAACTTTTTACATAATGATTTTATTTTTTGTATTTGTTCTTGATCTTTTTTATCAAAATAATATTCTACGTCTTTCTTTAATTTTTTGTGCAAAGGTTTTAGATTTTCTGCTAAATTAGGTATATATTCTCTTAGTTGGTTTACTAATCCTAAAAATGATTGTAATTTCTTTTTCGTATCTATTTGTTCGTCAGAGTTTATTATTTTTTGTACTATATGGTTCTGCATTTTTATACCATTCTTATCTATTTGTATTCCTAAAAATTCTATTTGATTTTTCATTATTTCTGCCTTTTTCTTACTTAAACTTATTCCTGAATATGTTATAATATGTATAAATTTTTCTAACAATCGTATATGGTCTTCTTCTGTTCGTGAATATAACAATATATCATCTATGTATACTATACAATTTTCCAGTTGGTTAAAATAATTATCCATAAAATGTTGGTATCTTCCTGGTGCATTTTTATATCCAAAAGGTAGTACGTTCCATTCATAAAATCCTTGTGGTACTGTAAAAGCTGTTAATTTTTTAGATTCTTCTTCTAACTTTAGATGGTAAAATCCTGATTTACAATCAAATTTACTAAAATAATTATATCCTTGTATTTGTCTTACTTTTAATACTTTGTTAGGTATGGGGTAATTATATGTTTTTGTCTTTGCATTTAAATTTCTATAGTCAATAACCATACGACTTTTACCTCTTTTTTGTTCGCTGTGTTTATTTACTATGAATGCTGGACTTGTATGTTTGCTATTACTTTCTTGTATATATTTGTTATCTAATAATTCTTTTATATGCATTTTAAATTCTTTTAGATCTTCAAAATTATATTTCAATGGTTTTTGGGTTATTATGCTATTTTCATCAATTGGTTCAATTTTTACTTTTGTTTTATGGTTTTCCCATCCTTTTAAGGGATCTTCACTATATAACATATCTAATTTTTCTTGAATTAATTTTAATTTGTCTATTGAAAATATTATTAATTCTATATTGTGAGTATTTTCTTTAACATTTTCTAATTTTTGAGTGATTTTTTCACTTCCTTTAATCCATGGTGTAGGTTTTCTGTTTTTATTACTTACTCTTTTTGCTCCTATCTTTTGCTTACATGGTGTGGTAAACCACCAATGTGTTTTTGTTATTACATGGGGATATAGTTTTTCTAGAAATGGCATTCCTAAAAGCATGTCTTTATTTATAAATTCATAACTATATATATCTTCTATAGTTAATATTTTATCCCATATTTGTAACTTTATATTTTTTGCTTTATATGTGATCATACTTCCTTCATTATTAAATCCTGTGACGACTATAGGTGTTTTTAGTTTTTCCCATTTTTCATCTGGTAGACAGTTATGTTTACACATGTTTGCTTCTGCTCCTGTATCTATCATTGGAGTATAGTATCTGTTGTAGTAATTTTCTACTATTATTTTTGCAAGTATATAAATTTTCATAATGCTCTTTTTACTATAATCTTTTTATTTTTATAGGTTATTGTTAATTGGGTATTTTCTAAATTATATGGTTTCATTTCTTCTAACCATTTTATTCCTAATATTATATTATCTTCTTGATATATTTTAAAGTCTATTAATATTATTATACCTCCTATGATTATTTCTTTTTGAGTTGTTTCCTCTATATGTAACAATTCTTTTGGTAATTCTGGGCATTCTTGTTCTTTAGAGGTTATCTCTTCTTCCGATACTAATTCTCTTGGTATATAATTTTCTTCTTGTCCGGTATTTATTATGATGATATGTTTTCTTTGTTCTATTATTCCAGTTATATAGTAGTGATATGGTTCAATTTCTTTTATTCTTTGATATTCTACTGATTTTCTTAAGGGTTGGGACGTATCAATATTTTTATCTATGTTTTTTATTCTTTTTGATGTACTTATCCTATCACTCACTATTTCTAGATCCTCTTCTATGTCTATTTCTTTGTAACTATAATCATTATTATCTATCACTGTTACAATTTGTTCAAAAGGATTCTCTATTTTTATTTTATTTATCTTATTTTTTGCTGTTATCTTATGTTTTGTTGTTAATACATATAGATTTTTACAGCGGGCTGTAAATATTTTACTTCCTGGGGCTAACTCTATTCCTGACATTTTTCAATATAATACTAATGATTTATCTATATTTCTATCATTTATTGCTACTGAATAATTAGCACTTATTATAAACTTAAATTTTTGGTAGATTAAATTTCCTTTTACCGCACTTATTATACTTCTTTCTATTGGTTCTACTATTCTGTCATCCGCCAAATATATTTCTATTGGTGTATCTATTCCTTCCCTAAAACAAGCTTTTATTAATATTTCTGTTCCGCCTAAGTGTACGTATTTTATTGGTTCTTTAGCTTTAATTTCTTGTATTTCTTTATTTATTATCCTTTTATTTATTATAGGTATTCTTGCTTTTCCTTTGGTATATTTACAATCTATTATATGTTCTTTTTGACTTGCTACATAATATTCCTCTTTTTGTCTTTTAAATATATTCCTTATTAATGGTATCTTAAATATTTTTTCTACACTGAGATATAATTCTTTTCCTTTTATTTGTTCAAATATATTAGTATCAAATATTACCTTCTGTTCCGTAGATTCTTCATTTGTATATTCTTCTTTATTTATCATTTGTACATCTTTTTCAGTCATTATTTTCTTCTATTTCATTTTCAGATATTTCGTTTTCAAGTGATTCGAATTCATATATACTATCATCACTATCTGGTTCATAATCTATATAATCTATTTGTGTATATGTTTCATCATTAATTATTATTTCAGATATTTGTTTTTTCTTTGGATTTTTGGGTAATTTACAATCTTTAGCAAAGTGTCCTAGTTTTCCACAATTATAACATGTACATTCTGTTATTTTTTTCTTTGGTCTAAAAGGTCTTTTTACTTTAGTATTTTTTATGTAATATCTTCTTCTTGGTCTTTTATACCTATATTGGGATTTATATTTTTTATATTTCCCTGGTTTTCTATATTTCTTTTTATAATAATTATCATTGCATCCGAATTGAGGTGCTATCTTATCTTTACAACATGCTAGGTTTTTAATTATTGTTTTTTCCATTTTTATGTCTTCTCTATATTTTTCACATATTGCTGAATACCATTTTTGTAGATATCTCATTCTTGCTCCAAGTGTATCTTGTAATCCTGCTTCGTTCCAATCTTTTATTATTTTAGAACTAAATGGTTCTGGTAATTTTGTAAAATATAATTTTCTTATTTCTTTTGATTCTTCTGCATTATATGTTCCTTTATAATAATATTCTCTAAATACACATGTATATTCGTCTATGTAGCACATGTTACATATAGCTAATTTTAGCATTAAATTCCTATGTAACTGTTTTTCTTTATTTTGTTCTTCTACTTCTGTAGTTGTACTACTGAATTCATTTCTTATTGCCATTTCATATTTATTTAATATGTCGATTGGTGTGGTTGCACTATCTCCATCTATTTTATTATTATTTCTTAATGTTTTTATGCTTTCTTCTGCTAAATTTTATAACCATAATTTTACCGTTCCTAAAAATGTTCTTTCTATATATCCTGGTACTTCTGACATTCCAATTTTATTATCTATTAGTTGTTTTGAGAAAAATGGAACCCCTCCATACATAAAAAAAAAAAAAGAGAAAAGAGAAAGAAAAAGAAAAAGAATGAAAAATAAAGTTGTGGAATAAAATACAAAAGAAATGGGGTTTCCAAACAATTCATGGAAAGTGAATAATAGGATGACTTATGAGCACTAAAGAAAATGATAAAGGAAGAGGAAAGGAAGTGTTCTGAGTACCACATTTCATGAGGATGAAAGTCATTGAGCCTAAATGATCATACCTTTGCACTCAGCCCCATTACAAGCCTTGAAAGGACCTTCTTGATCTTGAGTGAGTTGAAGCAAGTGTTGATTGGAAAATATGGGCAAACCTATAGGTGAAATTATGCATTGTATTCTTCTGTGTGAGTGTGAGAGTTGAATTTGATTTCGGAACTTTAAATGATTAAACCTTTGTGTGTGAATATGGAATCATTCCTTGTGTGATTTGAACACTTTGGTTGAGCTTGAACTTGCATTTGAAGCAAGTATTGTGAGCATGAGATTCTTTGATATTAGTGAGTCACAACTTGAATCTTTGTTTGCAAATTTGATCTTTGCATAAGTAAATTGAGTGTTGTTTTGTGCATTCATGATTGAGTCTTGTGTAGCACTGTTCAAGATACCCTTTTTGAATGGCTGAACTTGAGTTTCCTTGAGGACAAACAAAAGTTTAAGTTGGGGGTGTTGATGAGTCCACAAATTGGAGTCATTTTGGGCTATATTTTGATAGAATTAATGTTCTCAAATGCAATTTTATCTCAATATCTGATGAAAACCCTTAAGTTTTATTTGAACTTCTTACCTAATAGATTCAGCTTCATTATTACTCTGAGTCGGTGAGGGGGGTGGCGAGTTTTGTGGAGGTGCAATCTTTCTTTGTGGCCCCATAGTACCTAAAAGAACAAAAAACAGGTTAAGAATTTGCACAACTGCAATGATGTGCTAACGGGTACTCAGACTTTCCCTATGTCGATACAAGTAATGTCTTGCCTTAAGAATGTCATCACCCAATCTATCATTGGTAAGGGCCACATATTAATAATGAAAAGCCAACATGACTACAAAGAAATAAAATTCCAATTAATTTAGTTTTTATTTTATTTATATAAGGAGATCAACACGGGTCGTGATAGGTTCCACAGTCCGTGATGTCCCTTGTGAACATGAAACATTGTCAATTATTCATCAGGGAAGTGTACTGGTTATGATTCACGAAGGGCTTCACGGGCCGTGGAGTGAACCACAAGTCGTTTGGGCCCTCGTGAACTTAGCCAGTGTCCCCTTCAATCTCCAAGTGTGGACCACGGGTGGTTTCACGACCCGTGTCTCCCTACACGGTCCGTGAATCCCCTCATGTAATGACACTTAGGCAAATTTTTTGGTTACATCTCACCTCATATGCTCACTATGCTTGATTTCATCAATTATGTCACGACCCAGGGGTACCCCATACATGTAACAAGGCATATAGAACCCCGAAAGGCACCATGCAAGCCACTTGGCATATCGTAACATAAGCATAGAACAATAAAGAGAATAAAATGCATTTCAAGTTTAAAAATCTTTATAAAGGAAAGTGGAAGTCTAGACTTGTCTCATTATATCAATCTATTACAATATTGGAATCAAATAGGGTCATAACCCATACAATGACAATCTGAAAAGGGAATACAAGAAAAATACTACAAATGAAACACCCATCCTCGAATCATGAGGACTCACCACAAGCTAGGAGAATAGTCGAATTCAAGCTTGAACCAAATGAAGATCACCTCAAACACCGGACCCTACACTTGTGGAAAATGTAGAAAAATATGGGTTAGTACAAAAATGCACTAAGTATGATAGCCATGCATGAAAACCTTAAAAACATGCTAAGAATGACAATTTAGTTGAATGCATGCATTTTACAAAGTTAAAGCATCATTTTGAAGATAATGGAGAACTATAAGTCATAAGCATAATCAACTCATAAATCATCATATCATAAAAGGAACATATCATACATACCCTTAAAGAATATTTGTGCAATGAATAGATAAGATCTCATAATCCCACCCATACTAAATAAAGCTTCTTGAGTAACTATAGTTCATAACTCGTCTTCTTGTTCATACTATCATAATGGGGAATAAGCCTTAACCTAAATAGACCATGTGAGCTTACCATGGAATCCGGTGTCTACCCTACACCGATAAGGGGTTTTCCTACTTGCCTAAGGTAGAACCATACTCTTAGCTTTAGGTGGATCAACTAGTTAACTACTTATGTGGGCAAATAGTTAATGGGATAAGGAGATTGCTACTAGAAATCCAGACTCAACTAAGGTAGAAGGTATCCATCTCATGAGATACATACTTAGGGAACCCAGATTCAACTAAGGTAGAAAGAACCCATTTGGAATGCCGGACTCAACTACCGTATAAACTTCCATCTCATATTCATATCCACTTGGTGCTAAGCATTAATTCCCATAGATTACACATTAAGTCTTGACTTAAGTTCATATTCATGGAAGAATGTCTTGACACTCAATCCAACATAATTAATACTATAACACATAGATTCAATAGGTGAGAATACCCTTTCAACCCTAGAATCGTCATATTGTGAGAAAACCTTCACATCATAGCATATTCATACATAAGTGTGTACATGAGGATAACCTTCCAACACACAACATCTAGATCATAATCATATTCACTTTACTCTCAAAGTGTTCTCAAAGCATATACATAAATCTCATAATCATACATAATTCACATACTTTGCCCTTCAAGGACCATATATCATATTCCATCAACATATCTAGAATTACTACATTAGACATGGATGATAACATAATTCAAATAGTTCAATTACTACATGCATAATTCTATCATATTCTACATGCATCAATCAACACCCACACTTTGAGATCCAAATTGGGAAAATAGGGGAGTACATGGATTCTTGGGAAAATAGGGGAATACATGGATCTGTGGATGGACCCACATGGTGGCATGCTGGTGAACCGTGGGTAAGTTACTGGAGCTCACCTAAAGGGACCCTGACCCATGACCCCCACCCACGGAGTGTGGACCCCCTACAAGGTGTGGGTCCGTTTCGTAGGTCACTACCATTTTGTGCAGTTTTGCTAGAGTCCCCCCGAATGACCCCTAGTTGGTCCTTGGGATTGGAACCTTGGCGTTCTAAGACGAAAACATTAATTTTAAGTACGGGAATTTATTCACGACTCTAATCCTCACGTCAAGCTCTAGTTTAACCTACTAGTTTTCCGTAGTGTTACAAATTATCAGCGTACAACCACAGTTTATGAATAAGTTTCGTACATGGATGCAACTACTCTATCGATTCCATCAAATCATTAACCATCTAGGAGCAATATTTGTATATTACCAACATACCCATATACAAACACCATTTCTTTTCCCAAATTCAACGATGGACCCATGTGGCATGCTGGTGAAGTGTGGGTGAGTTACTGGAGCTCACCTCAAGGTACCCTGACCCACGACCCCCACCCACTTGGCGTGGACCCCTCTACGAGGTGTGGACCTCCCTATGGGTCGGGGTCCATTTCATGGGTCACTACAAGGTTTAGGCAGTTTTACTAGGGTCCCCCCTCAAGGACCCCTAGTTGGTCCTTGGGTTTGGTACCTTGATGTTCTAACACAAAAACATTTATTTAAAGTACGGGGAGTTATTCACGACTCTTACCCTCACGTCAATCTCTAGTTTAACCTACTAGTTTTCCGGAGTGTTACATTATCTCCTCCTTGGGAACATTCCTCCCCGAATGACGATCTGGGCACCTCACGAAAGGAAAGACTCAAAACTAGCTGCCCATCATACATGAAACATCAAAGTAATGCACAATTCGAAGGAGGAAACTTCAACTCCATCTCAAACATAATCAATGCAACATAAGGGAGTAGGAACTACATCTAACAACCCATTATGCATAGAAACTCAACATTTCTCATAATCATAGGAAGAACTACCTTCTTTAACTAAAAGCATGCTCAATGCAATATCATAGAGCCAATATGCAATTACTCTCAAAAGCATATTAAAACATGTTCATCATTTTATCTCATGAAGTCAAATATGCAACTCATACTAAAGGAACAACAACATGAGGAACACAAATCATGAAAACTCATTTTCTTACTAAACATGAATTTCATGAAGAACATGCATAACTTAAGCAAATCATGGAAAAACACAAATAACACACATGACTCCCAAAACACTAAAACTCAAGAGGAACTACTTACCTCAAGCTTGAATAGGAGTAGAAGGAAAGAGATGAGGGTATCGTGACTTCATATCGGCCTCGGCCTCCCAAGTAGAACCCTCAACTAGATGATTTCTCCATAACACCTTCACATAAGCTATTTACTTGTTTCTCAACCTTTTAACTTGCCGGACTAGGACCTCTATCGGACCTCCTCATATGAAAGACTTTCGTCAACTTCCAACCCTTCTAAGGGAATAATGGATGCCAGATCTCCAATATGTTTTTTGAGCATGGAAACATGAAACACCAGATGCTCCGGAGCCAACTCATTTGGCAAATCTAAATCATAGGAAACTTTCCCAACACGTTTCAAAATTTGGTATGGGCCCACATACCAAAGACTAAGTTTTCCCTTCTTGCCAAACCTCATCACCCCTTTCATTGGTGAGATTTTTAGATAGACCTAATCATTAACTTCAAATTCTTGATACCTTCTTCTAACATTGGCATAAGATTTTTGCCGACTTTGGGTCGTCCTCAACCTCTTTCTAGCGACTTGGACTTTCACAATGGCCTCATAAATTAGTTCAGGACAAATTAGAGCAATTTTACCTACTTCAAACATACCAACCGGAGACCAACATTTCCTACCATACAAGGCTTCAAAAGGACCCATACCGATACTTTAGTGATCGCTATTATTGTAGGCAAACTCTATTAATGGCAAGTGATCATCCCAATTAACCTTTAAGTCTGTAACATATTCCCTTAACATATCCTCTAATGTTTGGATGGTACGCTCTGCTTGCCCATCTGTTAGGGGATGAAAAGTCGTGCTAAGCTTAACATTAGTAGCAAGTCCTTTTTGGAATGACTTCCCAAAGTGAGAAGTAAATTGAGTACCTCGATCCGCAATAATAGATAAGGGAACCCCATGCAACTTCAGTATTTCTCTTATATATAGCTTGGCATAGTCTTTCGCCGAAAAAGAAACCTTGACGGGAATAAAGTGGGCTGATTTTCTCATCCTATCTATAATGAGCCAAATAGAATCGTGTTGCCTTCTAGTGCAAGGAAAACCCATAGTAAAATACATATTCACCTCTTCCCACTTCCAAGTGGGAATTGGTATATCTTGGGATAAGCAGCCCGTCCTTTGATGCTCGGCCTTAACTTGTTGACAATTCAGACATTTGGCCACAAATCCCACAATATCTTTCTTCATTCCGTTCCACCAATAGACTTCCCCGAGATCATGGTACATCTTGGTGTCTCCTAGATGAGTAGAATACTGAGAACTATGGGATTCTTCTAGAATTTGTCCCCTCAAACCATCAACATCTGTAACACATAACCACCCTATCCCACCCTTGGGAGAAAGCCTTAACGGACTTCTTGATTACCAATCCTTCAACTCAACTAATATAGGATCAAGGGCTTGTTTAGACTTTACATCCGTTACAAAGGACGATCGAAACCATTATGGACCATGACGCCACCCTTGGTGGAATCCACTAGTTGAACACCTAACCGGGCCAACCTATGCACATCACGAACTAATTCTTTCTTTTCATCCTCTACGTAAGCCACACTACCCATGGACAATCTACTAAGAATATCCATTACTACATTAGCTTTGTCGGGGTGATAAAGGGCACTCATGTCATAGTCCTTCAATAATTCTAACCACCTCCTTTGGCGAATATTCAAGTCCTTTTTAATAAACACATATTGTAAGCTCTTGTGAACGGTAAACACATCAACATGCACCCTATATAGATAATGCCTCCATATTTTTAAGGCAAACACAACCGCCGCTAACTCAAGATCATGGGTCAGATAATTATTCTCATGGACTTCAAGTTGTCTTGAGACATAGGCAATTACCTTACCAGTTTTCATAAGTACACATCCCAACCCAACTCTAGAGACATCACAATACACCACAAAACCATATGTACCTTCCGGTAAGGTCAACAACAGAGCAGAAGTAAGTTTATTTTTCATCTAGGGAGAAGTAATGGAGGAAAACCCCTCAACAAACCTTCTATAGTAACTGGCCAAACCCGAAAAGCTTCTAATATCAGAAGGAGACAAAGGTGTAGGCCGACTCTTGACCACATCCGTCTTCTTAGGATCTACCTCAATACCCTTGTTTGACACAATATGACCAAGGAATTCTACGGACCTTAACCAAAACTCACACTTGCTAAACTTTGCAAAAAGTTGATGCTCCTTAAGAACTTGTAATACAACCCTCTAATGGTCAACATGCTCATCCTCACTCCTTGAATAGATCAAAATATCATCGATAAACACTATCACAAACATGTCAAGATATTTTTGGAACACTCTATTCATTAAGTCCATGAACGCCGCCGGAGCAATAGTCAAACCAAAGGACATTACTACAAATTCATAGTGACCATATGAAGTTCGGAAGGCCGTCTTTGGAATATCAACCCCTTTCACTCTCAATTGGTGATAACCCAAACGAAGATCAAATTTAGAGAAATAACTAGCCCCTTGAAGTTGGTCGAACAAGTCATTAATTCTTGGAAGGGGATATTTATTCTTAATGGTCACTTTATTAAATTAACTATAATCAATGCACATTCTAAGAAACTCATCATTCTTTCTAACCATTATCTAGTTGTATCCACTTTGGAGTACCTTGTAGGCAGTACGTGCACCCTCATGATTACCACCTAAAGGCGAAGAGTGACAGGCCTCTAAAATGTTGAGTATCTCAGCTTTAGGTACACACTACCTGATGATGTTATCAACAAACACCCTATATAAATACAGTTCATCCCAGAAATACTTCCCCACATCATGAAGAAATTTCTTCCTTTGTTGGAATGTCAACCCTTCAGGCATCAACTCACTGACAAGAAAATTAGTAAAGTCAGCAAACCAATGAATGAGATCAAGAGTGGCGGATAATACATACTCATTTGGGAATGAGTCATTTATGTCTAACTCAATTTGTTCTTTCTTCTCTTCCTCCAACGTAGACATGTGATCATCAACTTGATTTTCCCATCCTCTTATATCTTTGACTTCAAATTCAAATTCTTGAAGTAACAGTACCGATCTTATCAGTCTAGGCTTTGCATCTTTATTCACCATTAAGTATCGCAGTGCTGCATGATCAGTGTGGACTATCACTCTAGTGCCCATCAAGTGTGCCCTGAACTCCTCAAATGTATATACCACAACAAGTAGCTCATGCTAAATAACAATGTAATTATGTTGTGCTCCATTTAGCGATTTGATAGCATAGAAAATAGGGTGAAAGATCTTGTTGCGATTCTATCCTAACACAACTCCCAAAGTAGTACCACTCGACACATCAACTCAAATGGTTTCAACCAATCTAGACCAATGATCAGTGGGACAGAGACTAGCTATTTTTTAATCACTCAAAAAAATTTGAGCATGCATCATTAAAGATAAACTTCACCTCTTTCTCCCAAAGCTTGCACAGTGGGTGCGCAATTTTTGAAAAATCTTTGACGAATCTCCGACAGAATCCTGCGTGACCCAAAAAACTCTGAATACCTTTTTCACAAATATGTGGTGGTAGCTTTTCAATTACCTCAATATTTGCCTTGTCTACCTCCAGACCCTTCTATGACACCTTATGGCCTAGGACTATGCCTTCCTTCACCATGAAATGTCACTTCTCCCAGTTAAGCACTAAATTAGCATCCTTGGGTACGAAAGAAAGATATTTCGAGCCTGGGCACATCCCTTTGATAGCTTTGTTTGGTTGTTACCTCCAAATCTCTTGCTCCTATTAAGCTTAGCCTTAGTAGAAGTGGGTAGCGGCACTGGGTGGACGGTCTATCCGCCCTTAAGTGGTATTACCAGCCATTGATTTAGTCTGTAGTGCCCTACTAAGATTCAACAAATAATCATCAAATGTGTCACCTACCACAGAGAAATCATCCATGAACAATTCGAAAGTGTCCTCTACCATGTCTGAGAAGATGGACATCATACGATTCTGGAATGTTGCTGGTGCATTACACAGTTCAAATGGCATGTGTTTGAATGCAAAGATACCATAAGGACATGTAAATGTGGTTTTCTCTTGATCTTCCGGTACAATTGATATTTGGTTATACCCAGAGTATCCATCTAAGAAGCAGTACCAACCTTACGATCCAAACTATCAAGCATCTGATCCATGAACGACATTGGGAAGTGGTACTTCATGGTCCACTTGTTCAACTTCATATAATCCATGCACACTCACCAACCTGTGATTGGTCTTTGTGAAATGAATTCATTCTTTGCATTAGCCACCATTGTCAAATCACTCTTTTTGGGCACACAGTACACTGGGTTAACCTAATGACTATCAGAATAGGGTACACCACCCCTGCATCCAACCACTGTATTATTTCCCTTTTAACCATCTCTTGCATTGGTGGGTTTAACCTCCTATTGTGCTCTATACTCGGGCTGCAGGCCTCCTCGAGTTGGATTTTATGAGTAAAAATACCTAGAGGTATTCTAATGATGTCAACAATAGTCCAACCTCACTTTTGTACCTTGTCAAGACTTTAACTACCGCTTGCACTTGTTCATCATTCAGATATGCAGCCAAAATGACTGGCAATGTGTTATTAGTACCCAAAAAGTAATACCTTAAGTGGCTGGGTAACTGTTTCAGCTCTAGTACAGGCAGTTCCTCAATAGATGGCTTTGCTGGAGGATTTGTCCAGTTTTCTAGGTCTAGGTCTAATTTCGTTGGAGGATACGAATGTGACCCCATGCCTTGCAGAGCATTTAGAGTTTCCACATAATTATCCCAGAGGTCTTCTTCAAAATTAATTAGGACGGCTGCCAATGTTTTAACAACAAACCTTTTCTTAATAGCAGCTTTCATCAGCCCTTGATCAATTACCTCTACTGCAAACACCACATTCATGACTTGTGGTTGCTTCATAGATCTGCATATTTTAAAATTTACCTCTTCATTGTTGAGCCTGAACTTCAGCTCTCCACTCTCAACATTAACTAAAGTTCAAAGTATGCCAAAAAATGGCCTTCCCAATATTATAGGAACCTCAAAATCTACCTCGTAGTTCAGGATCATAAAGTCGGTTGGAAAAATCAAGTTGTCCACTTTTATAAGGACATCACATAAAATGCACACATTTCTCTTGATTTCAAAATTTGATACGCCCAAATTACACCTCCCTACAGAAGTATAAGCGATCGTTATCAAGTAAAGAACCCAACTTGTAGGTTGGGGTCGATCCAACGAGGAAAATGGTTTAGACTTTACTTTAACCAACAATTACATTCAATTAGTCAAATTACTTCAAGAAACAGGTAATTAAAGGGGAGGTTCTGTTTGTGTGAAACAAATAGTAAGAACTTAACAAGTAATCAGTAAACAAAACTAAATTTTGGTTGTTATCAAGATTAGAGAAATAACTAGGGTATACGTGTTCCCCACAAGCTCATAACACAGTAATCCTAATAGTAGCTATCCTTTCCTAGTGTACTACATGCAAAGTGATAAGTTAGGTATCTCTATATCCTTGGTACGACATCTAGAGAATTTCACCCCGCTTCTTGGTCTAGCTACGTGTGTATAATTTACTAACCCTTACCTCTACCTCATCTTAGACATCATAATCGATGTTTGGCTTAATTATTACTTCGCACCAATCGACACTAGCCTATTAGATAGTATCACACTAAATCTATGTTGATAATTCTTTTCTTGTTGATTGCCTCCTTGGTCCGGCAAGTAGCAACAAGTCGAGTTCTAACGCGTGCACTCGTTAAAAAGGCTTCTAACTGAAAGAATTATCAATGCATGCAAAACACTATTCAAGAATTGCTTATTTACTATTCATACATTGTTAATCGCTCATGGTTCCCACAACCCTAGTTGTGGATTTAGTTACCCATATTAGCAAGAACACAATTCATAGTTTTAGATGAAGAAATCATGAACTTACGTAAAAAAAAAATAATAAACCCAGAAATTCAACTTGAATTGCAAAGCCAAAATCTTCAAAACGAACTTAGGAAATCAACAATTGTTAGATTTTCCAATTAATCTCCCAAGTCACAAAGTAAAACTAGAATAATAATGTCTAACCCCTAAAAACGAGGTTTACATGCCCTATTTATATAAAACAGATCCTAAATTAAAAGGGAAACAAATTAAGGAAAGTTTGTTCAGGCACGCATCTTCATTCCAAGAGACTGACTTACGGACCGTCAATGCATTTACGGTCCGTAAGTCCCTTCCGTCAGCCAGGACTTAGAAAATATTTAAGCTTCCAAAAAATCAGCTTCTCTGAAGCAAACGACGGACTTGTAGTACGGACCGTAGATTGATCTACGGTCCGTCAATCCCCTCCGTAGCTCCACACTTAGAATTTTCAAAAATAAGGTACTGGAACCCTCACAATATCAATCTACGGATCAATTAGTATAGTCCGTAGATCAATCTACGGACTGTCAATGTCCACCGTGGTTCCACACTTGGTCAGATTTCCCTGATTTGTCTTCCATACCTTGGCTGCTGATCTATGGTCATCACCTACGGACCGTCAATGGACCTACACTCCGTAGATCACCTCCATGAATGCCCTTTTTCTACATTTCTTTCAGCTGTCTCTATACTTCCGCGCCTGAACATCTTTCTTGCAAAATACGATAAAAACACATAAAAACCAATACAAACAGGCCCTAGACACACACAACTTGTAAGTGAAATGTATTAGAAATACCGTAAACTCACGGTATATCAACACCCTCAACTTAAATTTGTTGTATGTCCTCAAGCGACGCACTACGACTCTAAACGACACTTGTGTAGAAGCAAGCATTTCAGGCCCAAGCAATCACATGTCTCTCTACCCCCCTCACTTTTCAGGTGCAACTTCGTTCTCTAAGACTTGACAAGCTAATCCATGCAGCTCAAACCATGACACAGATCAACCAACTGACACACAACATACACCTTCTCACTGTCACCAAGGTACCAACTTTCCGACAATGTAACTAGTGCCCTTACTTCAAACGAAATCCCCTTTTCACAAAAAATGAATGTCATTCATGGTACAAGGATTTATTCAACACTCACGCTCAAAAGTACTTTTAAATACAGTTAGTGCTTAATGCCATAAGTTTGCCCTTATTTTCGCTGCTTAGTCTCTCCAAACTAGACTCTAGAATCACTATAGGACTTTATTGGCTTGTAACGTACGCTCAGGGTCAGGTGTGGTACATTTGGGTACTGCTTAGCGACTTTCTGCCCTCCTTGACATGACACTAAGCTTTTAACCTCTTTTTGGCCTATTTCTGTCATACTATCGCTTTACCCTCTTTCACTTAATTTTCTTCAACCACGGATGTGACTTTAGACTTTGTAGCTCTTTTTACTTTTATTTTATTTTACTTTTAGCTTTCAACAAGTCACATCCTTTCCTCACGTTTTCTTTCTTTTTTCACTCCACTCTTTTAATACCCATTTTTCTTTTAGTTTCCTCTTTCATAGCAACCCTCTACTTATGGATTTTTCGTTAGTTGAGGTGCGCAATACTCGATGTCGGGTCAGGGCCAAGATTGAAGTTACTTTTTTTACATTAGCCACCCTCAATTTAGGCTTGTTTCCTAAGTCGAAGTGCACATGTCAAAGGAAGGACCGGGGCCAACTTAGTAGATTATGGGAAGGTGAGTTCGGGGTTTGGAAAGAAATGGTTTACTTTTAGGTTCAAAGTTGGATCAAAGGGAGTAGTTATTTCATTTGGTTGGATCCTTATTTTAGGCAATTTGTGGACTTTTCAGAACAATGGCCTATGATCACTTCCTAACCTCTAGATTGAATTGTCTTAGCAGGACTAACCGGACAAGTTCTAGTTTTTCACAAAAACTATTTGAACACTCAACGATTCTCACCCACTCTTGGCACATAGTTTCATTATTAGATTACCTTATTCAAGTTTCAGCTCAAGTCATGCCGTCGAGTTGATTCGTTATTATGTCATACTCAGAGCCAACACATTCAACTAATCGTAGACTACAACTTCTAGCATACATCACAAAATCTGACGGGTATCATTTTTCATAAACCATCATGCTTCTTTCTTTATCATGTTTCTACACATACAATCCTAAGACATGCCGGTTCAACAAAAATTAAACAGTCTCTTGGGGGAAAAGAACACAGGCAAGAAAACCCCAAGAGAGGATTCATGAGTTGGGTTATTCAAACTTCACCCTATCACTCTCAATCCATTTTCCGTGCTTGTTCCTTGGGCATTTGGTCGAAAAACCCCCGTCTGATCATTCACAGCATAAGCATCCTCTTCATAGTAACACTCGTCAACTGGTGGTGAAGTTCTAGTTAAGTAGTTCACAGTGTTTACCTTTTCTGCTCCTCCGCTCACATGATTCAATACCAACCCCAACTATGACCTCATTGTAACACCCCGTATCCGAAAATAGAGATTTCAGATTTCTGGTGTTACGGATGGCACTAACGGACACCATCAACGGACCGTAGATTGACTCACGGTCTGTCCTGCAGGTCCGTGGTTCGTGATAGAAAACTTCCATAGAACTCAGTCAAAAAATTTGGCTAAGTCCCGACTCACGGACAAACCCACGGTCCGTAGATCAGACCACAGTCCGTGGTTTGGGTCCGTGGATCGAGACTTCCCTTACCAGCCTCTTACACAAACTACGGTCGACTAGTACGGACCGTCATTCGATCCACGGTCTGCAGGTCTGACCATAGATGAGGTTAGCAGCTAGTTAGATGAAAAATATTGATGGGTCAACTTCAGATGGTCATAACTTTTAGTACAAAATGAATTATGTGTCCCATGACCTATGGTTAGATAGATAATTGATTTATCTTTCCAACGCCACCAAGTTTACTAAATTCCGACCTACGAGTAAAAATTTATTCCCATTTTAGTGAAGCCCTATTGGGCAGACTCGACCTACGGACCCAATCGACGGACCGTCGATTGATTGACGGACCGTCAGTCCCGTCCGTCAGTCACTCCGACAGCAGCTAATTCAGGGGTCTTTTGGTCTTTTCCTATTTCATTTAACCCCTAAGATACGTCGTTTAGACCCTAAATCATGAGGTTTTAATCAGTTTAAGCCTAGAAACATAATTAGAACTTAGCTTAGCAAAATCATTAATCAAAACTTAGAAAATTAGAATCAAGAAGGAGGAAAAGGTCAAGAACCCTAGTTCAAGAATGAAGCGAGGTTTCTTCAGTTCCAGCCCTAAAATCGAAAGATTTCTCCGTGGAATTCTCCATCAGGTATGTGGGATTTCCCTAGTGGGTTCCTTTCACCCATTGGGTCCCTAGAATTCAGTCAGTTTCTTGATTCCCTTATCATGAATAGACCTAGGGTTTCTAGAATTTCAACAGATCATCATGAATTAGTTATTTAGATGTTCCAAATCAGATTATCATGTTATTACATCGTTTCTCGCATGAATTTCAGAATCCTAACTATGTATTTCTTTAGTTCTTGAATTACACATGCTAGGTCAGATATTTCATTATTCAGTTTTACATGCCTCAGTTTATGAATGCATCATTATCAGATTAATTGTTGCATTCTCAGTTTGCATGTTCAGTTTCGAGCTATCCAGTATTTACAGAAATTCAGTCATAACTAGTTAACCACTTAATTCATTGGGAGTAGCATAATACCGAGTTGGACTAGGGTTTCAGCGTACCCATATAGTCCCAGAACTACGAGCCACATAGGTGTAAGTCCCCTCTGTGGGCAACATCAGTTTAGTGATCACGCCAGCATGCCTCTATACCTCTGACAGGGTATATTGGGTCCTCTCGATGGGGCGTATACATCGGACTCCACATTTAGCTCATGTGGTTTTATGTCGGTTATTAGTAGCTCCCACAATTCAGTCAGATTCTATTGCATTGACCATTTATCAGTATATTCAGTATTTAGTCTCAGCATGTTATAAATTGGTCAATGCATTAGTTACCTCAGCATTCAGTATCTATATCATGTTTAGATTATTTCATTGCTTTATTGCTTTGTTCAGTTATATGTTATTTCAGCTTTACTCTATCCTGCATGCTCAGTACTTTTCAAGTACTGATGCATACGTGCACTACATCTTCTCGTGATGTAGGTTCAGGTTTTCAGCATCCAGATCACGCTTAGATCGGCTCCCAATCTTCAGTTCAACAGCATCAGTGGTGAGTCCTCATTCTTCGAGGACTAGTGACATGTTTATCCTTACTGCTTTTAGTCTTTGGTTTCAGTTTTGCTTGACCTAGTTGGGGCATGTCCCAACATTTCTAGTCACTTTAGAGGCTTATTTCAGACATAGTTAGATTCAGCTTAGTGTTTTGAGTTTGATATTTCTTTTGTATTAAACTCTCAGATTTGATATATTCAGCTATAGTATATGGGTATTCCCCATCTTTTCAGATTTATTTATGATTTAGCTTCCGCATCAGTTTATTATCTTTAGTATGCTCATGATCATGCCAGCAGGGTTAGTTTGGGATCACTTGTGGTCCTAGGTCCCATGTCCGTGTCTCTGGGGTAGCTCGGGGCTTGACATACTTGGTATCAGAGCATTAAGTTTAAGAGTTTTAGGATGTCTGAAAAGCCGCACTAAGTAGAGTCCTTTTCATGGGTGTGAAGTGCACCACATCTAATGAGAGGGAGGCTATGAAATGTTTTAGGAAAACTTCACTTTCTTGATATTCTTATCGTGCGTTGGTATGATTTCCTTTCTAATCCATCGTTATGCGCTTAATATCATGCCTTCTCATAGAACTTAGGCAAGGAATGCTAATGCACGTAATGCTAACGCAGTTCCTCTAGTCCCAGATCAGGAAGTTTCTAATGCAGAGTTTTGAAATGCCAATTCAGCTTTTGGCTTAGGTATGACCAACGAGAACAATCAGCAAGTTCCAGTTCCTACTAATAGAAATAGTGGATCAGTGGCAGCTAGAGTTTGAGATTTTTATAAGGATGAATCCGCCTGAGTTTTAGGGTCACAAGTTGGTGAAGACCCACAAAACTTCATTGATGAGGTTAAGAAAAATCTTTGGAGTGATGCAAGTTACTGGTAGTGATAGGGTGGAAATGGGCATCCTACCAGCTTAAGGATATGGCTCACATATGGTTTACTCAGTGGAAAGACAACATGGACTACTTTGTCTTTTGTAAATCCTTATATAGTAGTTCGATTCAATTTTAGACTAAAAACTTTCTCAGAACCCTTCTCAGTCTCTACTTCAGCCGGTGACCCAGTTATAGCTAGACGGGTATACAGAAATTGTCCTATCACAGTTTCCCAGAAAGTCACCTCAGCAGATCTTGTAGAGTTAGAAATGGTCGACTTTGATGCCATTCTAGGCATGGATTGGTTACATTGATGTTATGCCTCAGTCGATTGTATAACTAGGATTGTTCGTTTTTAGTTTCCAGATGAACCAATCCTAGAATGAAAAGGTAGTAGCTTAGCGCCTATAGGTCGATTAATTTCTTACCTTAAAGCTATAAAGATGATCATTAAGGGTTATCTCTATCATCTAGTTCGAGTTAAGGATTCTAGTTTCGAATCCCCAACTCTTGAGTCAGTTCCTGTAGTCAATGAATTTCCAGAAGTGTTCCCAGAAGATCTTCCCGGAATTCCTCCCGAAAGGGAAATCGACTTTGGAATTGATCTCCTTCTAGATACCTAGCCTATCTCTATTCCTCCTTACAGAATGGCTCCAGTAGAGCTTAAGGAATTGAAAAAATAGTTGAAAGACCTTCTAGATAAGGGCTTCATCAGACCTAGTATTTCCCCATAGGGTGCACCAGTGTTGTTCGTAAAGAACAAAGATGGTTCTCTCAGAATGTGCATTGACTATAGGCAGTTGAACAATGTCACAATCAAGAATAAGTATCCCATCCCTAGGATTGATGACTTGTTTGACCAACTTCAGGGTGCTAGTCATTTCTCAAAGATACGCCTCAAATCAGGTTATCATCACCTTAGAGTAAGAGATAGTGACAAACTTGGTCATTATGAATTTATAGTTATGTCATTTGGACTAACCAATGCTCCTGCAACTTTCATAGATTTGATGAACATAGTGTTCAAGCAGTACTTGGACTTGTTCGTTATCGTCTTTATTGATGATATCCTCATTTACTCTAGGAATGAGGAAGAACATGCAAGTCATTTGAGAGTTGTTCTACAAACTCTCAAAGATCACCAGTTATTTGCAAAGTTTAACAAGTGCGAGTTTTGGTTACAATCAGTTGCCTTTCTTGGACATATTGTGTCTAGTGAAGGAATTCAAGTAGATTCCCAAAAGATAGAAGCAGTGAAACAATGGCCCAGACCTACCTCTGCTACAGATATCAAAAGTTTCTTGGGTCTAGCGGGCTATTACAGACGGTTTGTGGAAGGATTTTCATCCATAGCCTCTCCATTGACTAAGTTAACTCAGAAAAAGGTTAAGTTCCAATGGTCAGATGATTGTGAGAAAAGCTTTGCAGAACTGAAAACTAGGTTGACTACAGCTTCTGTCTTAACTCTACCAGACGGTTCAGATGATTATGTGATCTATTGTGATGCATCCAGAGTCGGCCTAGGTTGTGTGTTGATGCAGCGAGGTAAGGTTATAGCTTATGCTTCTAGACAACTTAAGGTACATGAGAAGAATTATCCAACTCATGACCTCGACCTAGCAACAGTGGTGTTTGCACTTAAGATTTGGAGACATTACTTGTATGGTGTTCACGTAGATGTGTTCACAGACCATAAGAGCCTTCAGTATGTGTTCACCCAGAAAGAGTTGAATCTTCACCAGAGAAGGTGGCTTGAGTTCCTCAAAGATTATGATATGAGTGTGCATTACCATCCGGGTAAGGCGAATGTAGTAACAGATGCTCTTAGCAGATTATCCATGGGTAGTGTAGCACATGTTGAGGAAGAAATGAGAGAACTAGCAAATGATGTTCACAGGTTTGCTCGCCTAGGAGTTCGTCTTATGAGCATATCAGATGGTGGTGTAACGGTTCAGAATGGGGCAGAATCTTCTTTGGTAGTTGAGGTTAAGGAAAGGCAAGACAGTGATCCAATCTTGCTTGAGCTTAAGGGTGCAGTCCACAATCAGAGAGTGGAGGTTTTCTCCCAAGGGGGAGATGGTGTGCTTCGCTACCAGGGGCGATTATGTGTTCCTAATATGGGCGAGTTGAGACAACATATTCTTGCAGAGGCCCAAAATTCCAGATATTCTATTCATCCAGGTGCCACTAAGATGTACCGCGATCTGCGGGAAGTCTATTAGTGGAATGGTATGAAAAGAGATATAGCAGATTTTGTGCCTAAGTGCCCCAATTGCCAGCAAGTAAAGGTAGAACATCAGAAACCAGGGGGTATGACTCAAGGGATTGACATTCCTACTTGGAAGTGGGAAGTGATCAACATGGACTTCATCACAGGTTTACCTCGTACTCGCAGACAACATGACTCCATTTGGGAAATTGTTGATAGGGTTACTAAGTCTTCTCGCTTTTTGGCGGTCAAGATTACAGATTCGGCGGAGGATTACGCCAAGCTTTACATTAATGAGATTGTGAGGTTGCATGGGGTTCCTTTGTCTATCATCTCAGATAGAGGTCCTCAGTTTACCTCTCATTTCTGGAAGTCATTTTAGAAGGGTCTTGGTACTCAGGTTAACCTTAGCATAACATTTCATCCACAGACGGATGGTCAGGCAGAGCGTACCATTCAAACCTTAGAGGTTATGTTGAGACCTTGTGTGATCGACTTCAAGGGTAGTTGGGATGATCACCTTTCTCTTATTGAGTTCGCCTACAACAATAGTTACCATTCCAACATTCAGATGGCCCCTTATGAGGCATTGTATGGGCGTAGATGTAGATCTCCAGTTGGTTGGTTTGAAGTAGATGAAACAACCTTGATAGGACCTGATTCAGTCATTGATGCTATGGAGAAAGTGCAACTCATTAGAGATAGACTCAAGACTGCTCAGAGTCGCCAGAAGTTTTATGCAGATGTGAGAAGAAGGGAATTAGAGTTCCAAGTTGATGATTGGGTTTTCTTGAAAGTGTCAACTATGAAAGGGGTGATGAGATTTAGTAAGAAAGGGAAGCTCAGTCCTAGATATGTAGGCCGTTACCGGATCTTGAAAAGGATTGGTAAAATGGCTTATGAGTTAGAGTTGCCAACAGACTTAGCAGCAGTGCATCCAGTCTTTCACATTTCTCTTTTGAAGAAGTGTGTGGGTGATCCAGCATCCATGGTGCCATTAGAGAGTGTGGCCCTAAAAAATAGCCTTTCATATGAGGATGTACCAATTGAGATTCTCGATCGTCAGGTTAGAAGGTTGAGAAACAAAGAAGTTGCTTCAGCCACGGTTTGTGGAGGAGTCAGTTCGTAGAGGGAGCTACTTGGGAAGCAGAAGCAGCCATGAAGTCCAAGTATCCTCACCTCTTTCCTTCCGATTCCATTCCAGCTTGAGGTAATAGTTCCTCTTCAGTTTTTCAGTCATTCATGCGAAAATTCAGTCTTAGAATCATGTTCCTTCAGTTTGTACTTGCATTTTCAGCGTATTTGCATGTTCTTGGAACTCAGTTCAGTTAGAAATTCAATTCTCAGTGTTTAGTGGTAGTGATTGTAGCCCTTTCCTCTATTTCAGCTAGATTAGTCTTTATTCGAGGACGAATGATCCCAAGGGGGAGATAATGTAACACCCCATATCCGAAAATAGAGATTTCAGATTTCTCGTGTGACAGATGGCACTCACGGACACCATCCACGGACCGTAGATGGACTCACGGTCCGTCCTGCAGGTCCGTGGTTCGTGATAGAAAACTTCCCCAGAACTCAGTCAGAAAATTTGGCTAACTCCCGACTCACGGACAAACCCACGATCCGTAGATCAGACCACGGTCCGTGGTCTGTGTCCATGGATCGAGACTTCCCTTACCAACCTCTGACACAAACTACGGTCGACCAGCACGGACCGTCATTCGATCCACGGTCCGTAGGTCTGATCGTAGATGAGGTTAGCAGCTAGTTAGATGAAAAATATTGATCGGTCAACTTCAGATGGTCATACCTTTTAGTACAAAACGAATTATGTGTCCTATTACCAATGATTAGATAGATAATTGAATTATCTTTCCAATGCTACCAAGTTTACTAAATTCTGACCTCCGAGTAAAAAGTTATACCCGTTTTAGTGAAGCCCTGTTGGGCAGACTCGGACCTATGGACCCAATCGACGGACCGTCGATTGATTGACGGACCGTCAGTCCCGTCCGTCAGTCACTCCGACAGCAGCTAATTCAGGGGTCTTTTGGTCTTTTCCTATTTCATTTAACCCCTAAGATACGTCGTTTAGACCCTAAATCATGAGGTTTTAATCAGTTTAAGCCTAGAAACATAATTAGAACTTAGCTTAGCAAAATCATTAATCAAAACTTAGAAAATTAGAATCAAGAAGGAGGAAAAGGTCAAGAACCCTAGTTCAAGAATGAAGAGAGGTTTCTTCAGTTCCAGCCCTAAAATCGAAAGATTTCTCCGTGGAATTCTCCATCAGGTATGTGGGATTTCACTAGTGGGTTCCTTTCACCCATTGGGTCCCTATAATTCAGTCAGTTTCTTGATTCCCTTAGAATAAATAGACCTAGGGTTTCTAGAATTTCAACAGATCATCATGAATTAGTTATTTAGATGTTCCAAATCAGATTATCATGTTATTACATCGTTTCTCGCATGAATTTCAGAATCCTAGCTATGTATTTCTTTAGTTCTTGAATTACACATGCTAGGTCAGATATTTCAGTATTCAGTTTTACATGCCTCAGTTTATGAATGCATCATTATCAGATTAATTGTTGCATTCTCAGTTTGCATGTTCAGTTTCGAGCTATCCAGTATTTACAGAAATTCAGTCATAACCAGTTAACCACTTAATTCATTGGGAGTAGCATAATACCGAGTTGGACTAGGGTTTCAGCGTACCCATATAGTCCCAGAACTACGAGCCACGTAGGTGTAAGTCCCCTCTGTGGGCAACATCAGTTTAGTGATCACGCCAGCATGCCTCTATACCTCTGGCAGGGTATATTGGGTCCTCTCGATGGGGCGTATACATCGGACTCCACATTTAGCTCATGTGGTTTTATGTCGGTTATTAGTAGCTCCCACAGTTCAGTCAGACTCTATTGCATTGACCATTTTCAGTATATTCAGTATTCAGTCTCAGCATGTTATAAATTGGTCATTGCAT
>NW_026020343.1:2610608-2797471 GCF_900185275.1 Solanum verrucosum | reverse complement strand
TGATGTAGGTTCAGGTTCTCAGCATCCAGATCACGCTTAGATCGGTTTTCGATCTTCAGTTCAGCAACATCAGTGGTGAGTCCTCATTTTTCGAGGACTAGTGACATGTTTATCCTTACTGCTTTTAGTCTTTAGTCTCAGTTTTGCTAGACCTAGTTGGGGCATGTCCTAACATTTCTAGTTAGTTTAGAGGCTTATTTCAGACATAGTTAAATTCAACTTAGTGTTTTGAGTTTGATATTTCTTTTGTATTAAACTTTCAGATTTGATATATTCAGCTATGGTATATGGGTATTCCCCATCTTTTCAGATTTATTTATGATTTAGCTTCCGCATCAGTTTATTATCTTTAGTATGCTCATTATCATGCTAGCAGGGTTAGCTTGGGATCACTTGTGGTCCTAGGTCCCGTGTCCGCGTCTCGGGGGTAGCTCGGAGCGTGACACTCATCTAGGCCATCTCCTCACGAATATCATCTGCAAAGTTGATAGTTGTATTATAAACGGCAAATGTGTTTCTCCCAGTATCTGACCTACTAGTGCTCCATGCTTTATTGTTTCGAGAGATCCTCTCCAATTTTTCAGCAATATGTGCATATGCTCAATCACAATATGAACCTCCAGCAATAGTGTCAAGTACTGTTTTATTGTTATCATCATGTCCTCGATAGAAATATTCTTTCAGTGACTCATCATCAATACGGTGATTTGGAATACCTCTTACGAATGCAGTGAATCTGTCCCAAGAGCTGCTCACAGACTCTCCAGGTAATCCTACAAAATTATTGACCCTATTTGTGATTGAGCTTCTTGGACACTAGATAGTACTTCACTCAGAAGACATCCGCCAGTTGGTCCCATGTAAATATTGATTTATTAGGAAGCTCAGTGAACCATACTGCAGCATCGCCTGTCAGTGACAGAGGAAACACTCGTAATCCAATGACATCCATATCCAGGTCTAGGCTACCTACAAAACTTTTGCAAACCACCCTCAGCTTGGCTAAGTGAGCATGTTGATCCTCCGATGGCGATCCTGAGAATAAGCTTGTTGCTGTAAGCATCTGCATTAGACTACTAGTCATTACAAATGTGTGCCCTGGAGGTAGGACAATAAGTCCATCAGAGTATGCTATATTGATGTTGCCCCGATAGTTGTCATTTGTCGTGGGCCTGGTGGACCATTCACCCGCACTGCATCTCCCAATTGATTTTCAGCTAGAACCTGGTTTTCCTCACCAGCTACTCTTGGCTGTTGTAACTCAACCGCATCACCAAGATTTACTCCGATAGGATTAACTTGAAGTCCTTGGTTTTTCATTCTTCGCAAAGTTCTGTTCAACTATGAATCGTACAGAGAAAATGGTTCGCCCTGGCTCCGTGTATTTAGCATACACTAGAGTCAGAATCTGATAGAGACAAAAAGAAAAACAAAAAGTAAAATTAGGAAATATTTGACTAATGTTCAATAATGTAGTTAAAATAAGTCTAAAAGCCAAATTCCCCGGCAGCGGCGCCAAAATTTGAAACGCTCAAATTACACCTCTAAACATGTATGAGAAACTTACTTGAAGTAACCTTAGTTTATCATACCTTGATTGTGGGAAGTAGACTTAACATACATATAAGACCATGAGAGTTATTATAATGGAATCCGGTATCACCTACACCAAAAAGTGTTTTTCTACTTGGAAAAGTAAGGACCATGAACTTATAGTTTATGTGGATCCACTAGCTAATGTCTATCTAGACAATCTTATGTTGGCACATAGTTTATAGGAATCAGGTAATTGCCACTTGTCCACTCGGTACCAAGCTTAAATTCCACAGAATAGTTCTTAATCATATTCATCTTATCATTTAAAGGAACATGGGTAATCTCCTCTTGTCCTTACATCAGGTGACATGGGTAATCATCTATTGTCTTTCAGTTATAGAGGATGGGTAATCACCTCTTGCCTCAAAATTAGAACAGCTCTTTATCATTAATTCATTTTAGGTGAGAAGACCTTTTAACCCTAAGGACCCTTATAATGTGAGAAAACCTTTCACAATCATGCATTCATGTGTTATGTGAGAAATCATTTCAATAACACAAAAACAACATCATCATTGATACTTCACTCTCAAAGCATCCTTAAAACATTTACATCAATTTGATAAGAACATGCAAATTTTCATAATTCACCTTTCATGATTCAAAACCCACTTTCAATAATGAATATCTAAAAAACATGGGTTCATGGGAATTCATCATAAACCATGTAATTATTTAATTTCATGCTTAATATATCAAAAAATTATCAAAAATATCAATAATTAAAGGAACCCATGACATGGAAGAAAACGCTAACTCAATTGGGAATTCTATCTTTATAAATTGGAGAATGACATGGAAGAAAACCCTAACTCAATTGGGAATTCTATCTTTCTCAATTGGAGAATTTGGGAACTCCATGGATGAAAACGGTCATACCTCTATACCAAACGCTTGATTTCAATGGTGGGATTGGAGACTTGGCTTGCAAACCCTAGCTTTCTTCAACTTTCTAGAGAGAGAGTTATATGAGAGAAATACTTTTTCTTATTTTGCACATTTGAGAGATTGATGTCAATTGGAGAAATATGGGGGTTAAAATGCGTATATAGGGGTTTTTGTGAAGGGTTAAACGACATAATATTAAGCTAGAATAATTAGGAAAAGACCCAAATCCCCCTAGGAAAATAACTACCAACACCATCGACGGTGACGACCTAAGGTCCGTGGTTCCACCAGCGGACCATCCTGGTCGTCCGTCGTTTGGTGTCAGAGACTCAAAAATAAGGACCCCCAATGATTGGAGCCACCCACGTGGCGTGGTCCAATCGACAGGCTGTTCGTCCCAATCGTGAGTCTGGGACTTATTTACAAAACCTATTTACGGCTTGTGCATTGGATGAAGCACCGTCCTGGTGAACCATCAAAAAGGTACTGGAACTTGACATTTTGGAGAAAAATAACTGGCCAACCATGGACCTGACCTACGGTATGTGGGTCGTTCCATGGGTCGTGGATTGCACCGTAAGAACTAACACCAAATTTTATGAAAACTAAATTTTTTTTGTCTTCTCGAATCTAAGGTGTTACACTAACTACATAATGTAAAGAGAGAAGTAAAATGGTATCAAGGAAGCAGAAAATTAGAACAATAGTGATAAGTCTAACCATACACCTCAATAACTTAGCAATAAAGTGAATAATAAAGTAAAGCAACTAGCTATAACCTAAATGTTGATCTTTACATTTTCATATTAATATTTTAAAATGTTAATTTTCTTATAATGGAGTACAAGACGCTGCCTTTCCATTTAACCATTGGTGGACTTTTCATATGTTTTCGTTGGAGTGGGTAAATGTTGCATTATTACTACGTTACTCCATTTGGAGTTAGTGATATATGCACATCAGTTTTAAGGAATATGTCAAATGTCATTGATGGCATTGGTGCCAACTTTATTGTCACTCTTAATTCCTTATTTATACCTTGTAACATATGTAACCTCTAGGCCATTTATCCTCACTATTTACTACCCCATTATCTTCATATTCATTGTTAGGAAGAATTCCTCAACTATAAATAGTGGTGGTCTTCATTTTTTTTTGGGTACACAAGAAAATGGAGAGTGCATACAAGTTAGTTCAAAAGAGATTTCTTATATGTTGAAGGGAGGTGTTCTTTTTGTGGATCTTTGGACTCAACTCATGCCTATAATTTGTTGAGTTATACTTTATGATTATGATGTTATATCCTGGAGGGGACAAGTCAAGGAGGACTACTGCTGGACCGGTGAAAAACATTTGTTGCAGTGGGCTTGAATCTTCTTAAAGAGAATGAGATATACCGACCTCAGCCTGAAGAGATCTTTGGTTCTTCATTATATTTTCAATTGTAATCTTGCAATATTGTAATTTTTCACTAACAATTATTAGTATATTCATAATGGCTACAATTGAAAAAATCTTGGATGCCAAGATTTGAGACCTTAACAAGCCATTTCAGTTCAATGGTAATCATTTTAAGAGATGGAAGGGTAAAGTAATCTTCTACTTTAGTCTTCTCAATGTTTCTTATGTGTTAATTAAGAAGAATCCTAATAAACTTGATGACACCTCTATGGATGATGATGAACTTATTTCTCATCTTGAGAAGTGGAAAATTACGATGGTGATTCCTTTAAATGTCGATATTACATTCTTAATTGTCTATCTGATAATATTTATTGTCATTGTGATAGAACTTACTCCCGTGCAATGAAATTTTTGAAAGCATTGAAGAGTAATTATGATAACGAAGAGGCTGGAGCAAAACAATTTGCGGCTAGTCATTTTTTGTCGTTTCCAAATGGTGGAAAATAAATCGGTGGTAGACCAAACTCAAATGATTGTTGGAGAGTCAAATATGAGGAGATCAAAATTAGAGATAACCTTGTTTGTGGCATAGTAGATAAGCTTACACCTTCATGGAAGGAATTTCAAAAAATTATGCACCACAAATAAAAGGAAACCTCTCTTGCAACTTTGATAATGAAAATCTACATGGAAAAGGAGGCAAGGGGCCAAGATGTACTTTTACAATCAGAAGGGAGAAACATCATAACGAAGATAAATTTAATTACTTCAAATAATGTTACTCCTGAATCTCACACAAATACTTCAATGAAGCCTAAGAAGAAAGAATTCAAGAAAAATAATGGTAGACCTCCAAAGAAAATATATAATAGAAATAATCAAGCACAAAATCAACAAGTTCAAGATAAGGGACCGTGTTTTGTTTGTGACAAGAGTGGGCATATTGCTCGATTTTACCAATTTTGGAAACGTGGACCTTCACGTCAGGCAAACTTTACCGAAGAACTTTTTGTGACGATTATTACAGTCATAAAAATGGTTGGGATTGTTGATGGATGGTGGGTTGATTCTAATGCAAACCGTCATGTTTGTTATGACAACAATTTGTTAAAAAAATGTACTTATTTTGAGGATCCCAAAACTATCATGCTTGGTGATTCTCACACTACTCAAGTGCTTGGAATGGAGATGTCCAATTGTGTTTTACTTCTGGAACGGTATGAACTTTGAAAGATGTAGTTTATACTTCTTCCATGAGAAAAAAAATTTGATGTCTAGTTTTCTGCTTAAAATTAGGATGTAAACACATTATTGAATCTGATCAATATGTAACTTTGAAAAATGGTATTTTTGTTGGAATGGGGTTTTCTTGTGATGGGATGTTCAAACTCAATAATGAAATTAATAAAATTTCTACTTCTGTTTATTTGCTTTCTTCTACCAATTGTTTGCATGCTTATATGTGTCATATTAATAATCGTTACGTTGGAATTATGAGTACTTTAGGATTAACTCAATGAATAAAAAGAATTTTGAAAACTGTGAGGCTTGTAGTAAAGCCTAAATCACTAAAAGGCCTCATTTTCAAGAAAGAAAAACTAATTTATTAGAATTAGTTCATACTGATACTTGTGAACTTGGAGAAATTTTAACTCATGGAGGTACTAGATATTAATCACTTTCATTGATTATTTTTCTGAGTTAATGCATGCTTACTTGATGAAAAATAAAAGTGATGTTTTTGAAAATTTTAAAAGTTATCTCCACAAGGTTGAAAATTAGTTTGGAAGAAAAATAAAAATAATTAGAAATGGTAGAGGCCGTGAATATGAGTCAAATGAGTTTAATTCTTTTGTTAGATAATTAAGAATAATTCATGAAACTACTCCTCGTTATTCTCCTTCATCTGACAGTGTAGCGGAAAGTAAAAAAAACTTTTGTTGAATTGACTAATGACATGCTTATTGGGTCACATGCACCTTTAAATTTATGGGGTGAAGCTATTTTAATTGTTTGTTAAATGTTGAATCATGTGTCTCATAAAAAGTCTAAATTGACACCTTTTGAATTGTTGAAAGGTCACAAGCCAAGTTTAGGATATCTTAGAATTTGGGTTTGTCTAGCCTTTGTTAAGCTAATGGATTCCAAGATTACAAAGTTGGGTAAGAAAGTTATAACTTGTGCTTTTCTTGGGTATGCTACAAATAATATAGCTTATAGATTTTTTAATCTTGAAGATTATATTACAATAGAATCAGGGGATGTTATTTTTAATGAGAATAAATTCCCTTTTGATTCTAAAAATAGTGGGGGTCAAAGGATTGGACAAAGTATTATGTTACTTCCTAATTCTTCTACTTCTAATTTGAAAAAATAAAGAAATTGATGATTTTGAGTTAAGAAGAAATAAAAGAGGTAGAGTAGAAAAATAATTTTGTCCTGATTTTTATGTGTTGAATGTTGAAGATGACCCTCTAACTTTTAAAGAATTTTTATTTTCACATGATTCTATTTGTTGGAAAGCGACTGTAAATGATGGAATTGAATCACTAATTTATAATAAAACTTAGAATTTAGTTGATTTACCACCAGGTAGTAAAACAATTGGTTGCAAATAGATCTTATGGAAAAAAATTTAAATCGGATGGATCTATTGATAAATATAAGGCTAGACTAGTTGCAAAATGTTTTAATCAACTAGAAGCCCTAGAAGTTTTTGATACTTTTTCTCCGCTAACTAGAATTACCTCCATTAGAATTTTAATTGTTATGGCTGCAATTTATTATTTGCAAATTCATCAAATCGATGTAAAAAATTATTTGTAAAATGGAGCCTAAATGAGGAAATTTATATGGATCAACCTAAGTATTTTGTTGAAGCTGGCCAAGAAAGCAAAGTGTGTAAACTTACTAAATCCCTATATGATATGAAGCAGGCACCAAAGCAATGACATGAAAAATTTGATTCTTGCATGATTGACAAAGGTTTTAAACCAAATGATTGTGATAAGTGCATATATCATAAGTCTTGGAATAATTCACATGTTAATATTTGCCTATATGTTGATGATTTAATGATCTTTGGATCTAACATGAATGTTATTGGTGAAACTAAAAATATTCTGAGAAGTCATTTTGATATGAAAGATCTTTGTGAGGCAAACTTTATTCTTGGAATAAGAAATACGAGAACATGTGATGGAATTTTCCTTGACACGTCACATTATGTTGAGAAAAAATTGGAACAATATAACTTTGATGATTGCAAGCATGTTTTAACTCCTTTTGACTCAAGTGTTTACTTATATAATGTTGAAAGTGAAATTGGTTTAATAAATCAAAAGGAATATACTAGCTTAATTGGAAGTTTGAGATATGTGACTGATTGCAATAGGCTTGATATTGCATATGCAGTAGGAGTACTTAACAGGTTTATAAGCAAGTTAGGTAACGAACATTAATATGCTATATCAAGAGTTATGAGATATTTAATTGGAAAATAATTGTTGTTTGTTCTATTAAAAATATCATGTTGTACTTGAAGGCTTTTCTGATGCAGATTGGAACACTTTATCAAGTGATTCCTGCTCTACCACTAGGTACATTTTTACTTTGAGTGGTGGTGCTATATATTGTAAATAAAAAAACAAACTTTAATTACTAATCCTACCATAACGGCTGAACTAATTTCTTTAGCTTTAGCAAATGAGAAAGTGAATTGGTTGAGAGACTTAATATTTCAAATACCTTATTTTGAAAACTCAATTCCTCATATTTTAATTCATTGTGATAGCATTGCTGCAATTGGTAGAGTTCAAAAATGCTATTATAACGGTAAATCAAGACCTATATGGAGGAAACACAGTAATGTAAGATTGTATTTGACAAGCGGTACCATTAATGTTGATTATGCCAAATTGTGTGATAATCTTGCAGATCTCCTAGCTAAGGCCTTAACGAGAGAAACGGTTTGGAGAATATTGAGAGGTGTGGGATTTAAGCCTATATATCCTTGAGTCATATATGAGGATACCCAATCTGGGGACTAGAGATCCTACAAACAGGTTCAATGGGAAAAATGAATCATATGATGACTTGTTGTGAAAAAAAGGATTATTTTTATTCCCTTCCTATGATGTGAGTGCATTGTTTCTTGTAGTATTTTTTGAAGGTTGAGTTTACAAAACACTTAATGAAAAGATGTAGCATGTATGGTTGGAGTGTTTAACTTACAGGAACAACCTCGACAGATTTTACCTATGTGAGTGTGGTAGTAGGTCGCTTTATATGATAATTGGTCTTATTCTCAAAAGCACTCATGAAACTAGGATAGCGCAAGGCCGTAACGTTCTATCATTTAAAGCTCATGTTAACACCTTGATTATTATGTGGAGGCAATGATATTTTTATTTTCCTTAAGCAGACATAGTTCAAGTCTAAGACCACTACGACTTTGGAGTAAAAGTTGTTGTTCTACTAAGTGAATGTTCAATGCAGAGCACACCTTCATTATGGATAGTAGTCTTCCTTCCGCTAATAGACTCTCTTAGTTAATATTATAATGAGGGAGGGATTGTTAATCTTTATATTTTAATATTAATATTTTAAAATTTCAATTTGCTTACGATGGAGTACAAGATGCTACTTTTCAATTTAATCGTTGGTGGACTTTTCATATGTTGCTGTTGGTGTGGCTAATTGCTACATTACTCCATTTGGAGTTAGTGCTATATGGGCATAATTTTTCATAATATGTCAAATGTCGTTGATGGCATTGGTACCCACTTTACTGTTACTCTTCATTACTTATTTATACCTTGTAACCTATGTAATCGCTTGGCAATTTATCCTCACTATCTACTACCACATTATCTTCCTATTCATTGCTAGGAAAAATTCCTCAACTATAAATAGTGGTGTCTTCATTTATTTTAGGTACACAAGAAAATAGAGAGTGCATACAAGTTAGTCTAAAAGAGAGTTCTTATTAGTTGAAGGGAGGTGTTCTTTTTGTATAGATTTGGACTCAACTCATGTCCAAAGTTTGTTGAGTTATACTTTGTGATTAGGGTGTTGTATCTTGGAGGGAACAAGTCAATAAGGACTACTGTTGGACGAGTGAAAAACATTTGTTGCAGTGGGCACGAATCTCTTTAAAAGAGAGGGAGATATTCGCGCCTAAACTTGGAGAATTTTTGTTTCTTCATTTTCTTTTCAATTGTAATCTTGTAATATTGTAATTTTTCACTAACACAAACTTTAGCCCCATAAGTCCATACAGTACACTCATTTGCAATTGCAAAAAAAAAAAACTTGAATTGACCTCCATAAGTGTGATGATTTAATAGAAGATCTGAAGTTATTCCTAACTAAGATTAGATATATTCTAGAATTGGAGAGACTCTAACCTAGACCGTAAACCATGGCTAAGGCACCCAAAAGATCCCAATAGAACCACACTATCAGGACTCAAACCTGAATACAAGTAATGCACGTGGACCTCAAACTGTGGCTAGTAAAATGTGCTTGGGCCTCGAACTATGGCTAGTAAAAATGTGCTCTTACTTTGAACTGCATCTAGAACACTCTATAAAATCCCATAACAAAACGTCCTTCATTATGAGCGAATCCGTAGATCAACACCCACCCTCGGAGTTACAGAGGACTCACTTTAGCTCAAAACCCATATCCCAATCCAAAGGATCCAACAAGGTCCAAAGTCATAACCGAATCACATCGGGGCCATAACATAGGGTGATTATGGATGAATATCTAATAAGGGCAGAGTTACCATCCAGCTACAAATTCAAACTATCAGACCCAAGTCTACTACATATATAAACATGGAGTTAGAACTGTTCGAACCAACAATGGAGGATTTTCAAAGGCAAATAACTCCAAATATTGATTCTATGGAAATCTCAAACGATGCCTAGACCAAGGCCGAGAATAACTCACAATTTTCATTACAAGTGATAAAGAATCAACATGGCATGATAGGCATCGCAAGTAAGTTAAAACATTCTTAATTCCGCCAAAAATGAAAGTTATGGCAAGAATTCCCTCAACTAAACATAAGTCATTCTAAGAACCCTCCCAAAACTAGCTAAACACCGTGAAAATACCAACATAGGCACAGTCTAAGGTCAGTAAGTCATAGACTCCCTTGATACCGATCATGAATCTTCTAAAGTATAAGTTAATTGGAGCTTTACCCTTCTGAATCGCCTTCAGTCGCATCCACACTATCAATTATTGATCGTGACATTAATATGGTAGAAAAAATACCATAATAAAAAAAATATCATTGAGCCAAAATCTAGTCAAAATGGATTTGTGGGCCTTGCATGTGGAATTATAAAACTAACTTCGCAAATGAATCTAAACTAGCTCAAGGAATTTGTGCCCAAAAGGTGGGCACAATTCAAGCCCAAATTGACACAAAAACAACCAATACAAATCAAAGAATCAAAGCATCCATTAAAGAGGTTAAATGGAAGTTCAGGACTATATATTACCATGATATGGAATCCACAATGCTCGCCTGAACAAACTAGCTTGAAGAACTTGCAAAATCCAAAAAACATCATAAGCGATGATCTTCATCAGATCTCAATAGATGAAGATATCCTATTTAGAAATTTGAACTAATGAGTTGAATATTGCTAAGCTCATTGATATGATGCACGTTAATTGACCTATGTGAATGTGGGACCTAAGGCCGCAAATGTGGTGGTCAAGTGGACTGGGTCAATATTAACCCTATCCATGAATGTGAGACCTTGTCTGGGATTTTGTGGGTCAGGGTCACTTGTCACACCCTGAGCCTACACCCTGAACTTGGCCGGCACTCAACCACCATCACTGGTCCTCAAGTAAACCCTTGGCCAAAAAATGGGTACTTCAAGTGCATAAAGAAACTTAAAAGTCTCAATTAGAACTTAACTCAAATGAACATCTGGATATACTTAATAAAACATAAGTAATCGTCTAAATATCTCAAAACATCAACAAGAAAAATAATGAGAGACTCCTCCACTCTAAATATCTATGAAGCCTCTAAATACAAAGATAGATGTCGGGAGAGAACCCTCGACAATTTAAACAAAAGCGGGAAGTAAGTGTGAAGCCTTCTGAAAGCAAGGAGGCTCACAAAAGCAGTTGGAGTACAAATGGTATCAACAAAGTGCCTACTGATGACCCTAAACACTTGTATCTGCATCATAAATAAGATCCAGGTCGAATGACATCACTACTTTGAATATACGAGCTTGCAAGGGGAACTAAAACCATAGATAACTGAATTGATAAGATTAAAAGACATACTAACTTTAACTCAACTCAGATATAAAAGAAATAACAAGAGATGCATTGTTTAAAGATTTATAAAATAGAATATATAAACTCAATGATGTATAAAAATATAATAAGTTATTCATTACTCTTATTTTAGAGATTCTCTAACCGGCAACCATCATTATGAGCTATGTGATGATATAGTGTCTCGCCCATGCTTCCAAAACATTCCTACACCTTGTCGGGGTATAGATCACCTCAACAAAGTGGATTAACTAAGTTATGCTTAAAAGCAAGAAGCAATCGTCTAAATAGTATTATCCTTTACCCATGTTGTCTACATGGTTTATAAGGAATGTGAGTTGTCTAAACTCATCCCCATATCGGTGCTCAGTACTACTTCCGATCGTTATATACTTATGCTCAATATTTAAAAACATTCTCTTCCTCAATTTGAGGTAATAACTCAAAAGATCCTCTAAAAAGAGGTAATACTCTGAAATATATCTCAACTCATAAACTCATTTAGAAATCACAGTGACTATCTTTATATGTAAAATTATTACATTTGGGTATACTTAGTTCTATTATATTCTTTATCAATAATGAATACGACTCTTCTTACTCATAGTTACCTCCCCAAAACGTAGTTCAAACTCATTGTTGATTACAAAAGATTCTCAAAATAACTCAGAAAGTCCTCTTGAACTTTCCTCTTAACTCACTTTAGTAATGAAGGTAATTAATCTGCGTGATTAGGACATGAGGGAACTCTCAAGAATGAATGGAACCTTTAGGAGCTAATACAAAGGAGAGAACATAGTCATGACTCAAATGAACACGTCTGGAATGAAGCACCGAAGGAAAAATCCAGGTGACCCTGGTGCACTACTGGTGTGGGGTACCTGGTCCCAAACTACTGACCAAATTTTGGGACACACTGATAATGTGGGGTGCCAGGCCCAAAACTACTGGGCAATAATTGTGGCACCTTGGTGGCGTGCCACCCCGTCCCCCAACCCAAAAATCTGATGAATTTTTCAAGAAAAAATATGGTCTCTACTAGTTTAGAATTGAGTAATTCCTACTAAACTCTTCTTGATTTTCAAAGCCAACATGAATTTATAGAAACTTTCATAAAAACCTTCTTGAAAAATAACTCTTTCCAAAGATTCCCAACATAAACGAATTCACAACCTCCATTGTTAAAGATTTGAACCAAAATCAAGAACTTTGCTAGAATCCATTAGATACTATGATTTTGTGGGTAAATTAGATGTATGGGTTTAGGATGAACAAGTCCATCACTGTGAAAATACTTACATACCATGGAAGAACAATGTTCTTGGCGAATATTGACAGGATCATGACGAATTCTTGAAACCTAGCTCTTTGTCCTCTTGAACTCTTCTCTAATTTTCTGTAAGTGTTTAGAAATGTGAAAAGGTGGTTTGGCATCTGATTAGACCCTTAATTGGGTGAGGAAAAATATAGCTAGGGTTAGTAGAAAATTAAAGGACCAAAATAACCTTGTATAAATGAATGATATGTCTTAATAGAGAGGCCTCACTCAAATAGGCATAACATTTTTAATCCGAGCTCGAAATTAAGAAATCATTGTGGTGTTGGAAAGAGGATTCAAAGAACTTCGATTTTGTAGTTCATGGGTCATCTAATTCTTTATGTGCTAAAAGATATGGTCAATTGAAGTTTTCCCAAAACTAGAAACTAATGGTTGACTTGAACGAACCTCTCTTGAATTCTTTTTGAAATCCGAGGTGTTACAATATCTCCTTCTTAGGAACATCATCCTCGAATGAGATCACAGTAAGGAGAATAGGGGTGGGAAGTGTATGACAACTTAATATGATGCATACAACATGAAATCAACATAAACTCAATGTATCAACTTAAATAATACTTTACAAAGAGTTAGTACCTTGGTTGGGAATTTATTATGAAAGAGAGAGGTGAGGGTATCTCTTCTTCATATCCTCTTCGGCCTCCCAAGTAACTTCCCCAACAAATAGATTCCACCATAAGTCCTTGATTGATGCAACTTCTTTGGTTGTCAACTTGGGAACCTGATGATCAAGAATCTAGGAGTGAATTTCCTCATAAGTCAGGTTGTCCTTGATACCAATATTCTCGGTAGGTTCAATAAGTGGAGGATCACCCAAACATTATTTTAGCATAGAGATCTGAAATACCAGATGTAGTATTGTTAACTCTGATGGTAGCTCCAACTCATAAGCTTCATTGCCAACCCTCTTGGATATCCTGTACGGACCAACGTACCGAGAACTAAGTTTTCCGTTCTTACCAAATCTCATAAAAGCCTTCATAGGTGAAACCTTCAAATAGACCCAATCATCAACCTCAAATTCCTAGCCCCTCTTTCTAACAGATGTATAGGATTTCTAACGACTTTGTGTTATTTTCGGCCTTTCCTGAATAGTCTTCACTTTCTCCATGGCTTGTTGAACATCAACTCAACTTCACAAACCTCAAACCAACCAATAGGAGATCTACATCTTCTCCCATAAAAAGTCTCAAAGGGAGACATTTGAATATAGGAGTGATAACTATTATTGTAAGCAAACTCCATGAGAGGAAAGTGGTCATCCCAATTGCCTTTGAAATCCATGACACATTCCCTTAACATGTCTTCTAAGGTCTAAATTGTGTTCTCGGCTTGGCCATCCGTCATAGAATGAAAAGCAGTACAAAATTTTACCTTCGAACCCAAACCTTTTTTAAAAGACTTCCAAAACTGAGTGGTAAACTGTGCACCTCTATTTGAAATGATAGAAAGTAAAACTCCATGAAGTCGGGCTATCTCTTGAATTTATAAGCTAGCATAATATTCTACTGAATTGGTGGTCTTTACCTGCAAGAAATGGGATGATTTAGTCATGCGATCTACAATTACTCAAATAGAATCATGCTGCCTACGAGATCGCGGCAAGACAATAATGAAGTCCATATTAATTATCTCCTACTTCAATTATGGAAGATCTTTGTTTTGACCCACACCACTTGGTCTTCGGTTCTCTACCTTGACTTGTTGATAATTTGGGCACTGAGAAACCAACTCTGCAATGCACCTCTTCACACTACTCCACTAATAGACTTCTCTCAGATCATGGTACATTTTAATGGAACCGGGAGTGATAGAATATCTGGAACTATGAGCTTCTGCCATGATCCTCTCTTGTAGTTCATCCACCAATTGAAAGATGTTGGAAAGATGCTAGGCCGGTAGGACCGGGTCTAATAGAGTGGGAAGTGTTCAAATTAGCATTTCTTTATAGGTTCTTTTCCCAAGAGTTGAGGGAAGCTTAGGTGGAAGAGTTCATTAACCTTAAGCAAGGTAGCATGAGTGTTAAGTAGTATGCCTTGAAATTAACCCAACTATTCAAGTATGCTCCATCTATGGTAGCAAATTCAAGGGATATGATGAGTATGTTGTTGATGGGCTTGTCCAACATAGTAGCAAAAAAATGTTGTACGGAAATGCTCCTTCATGATATCGATATCTCACGTCTTATGTTGTATGCCCAAAAAATGGAGGAAGATAAACTAAAGGAAAATAATAGAGAGACAAAAAGAGCAAGGACCGGTGAGGGGAACTTTTCTAATGCAAAGTCCGAGGGACAAGGTCGACCTAGGATCAAACAATGATTTTCCGGTCAAGATTCCCCTTATACCCCTAAGCATAACCAAGAGAAGGGTAGTGGATCTCATGTGACTAACTCTATTTGTGTGAGGTATGGAAGGAATCATGAGGGTAGGTTCCTAGCCGACACGGATGGGTGTTATGGTTGTTGAAAGAGTGGGCACCAAATGAGCGATTGTTTGATACTTAAGGCTAAGGGAATAGAGGAAAAGAAAGTTTCTTCTAGTGGTTCGGATGAAAATGCCCAAAAGAAGAATAGGTTTTATGTTCTTCAAGCTAGAGATGAATAAGAGTGACCTCCGGATGTGACTATTGGTATGTGTTTATGTTTTACTAGATTCCGGTATTGTGTAGTCTTTTGTGACTTGATATGTGAGACCTTGAAGTTGTCTTTAGTATGAATGGTGCTTAGAAAGTCCATTTAGGCTTGCTCCCAGGGGGAGATGGTGTGCTTAGGTAGCAAGGTCATTGAATGTTTATGTGTTTCCATGGTTTCCTTATATGATGCATGTTCATGAAAGCTTGTGGTTTAAAAGAAAATGAGTTTACATGATTTATTTCCTCATGTTGTAGTGCATTGAGTAGAGTTGCCTATGGAACATCATGAGATGAATAGATGAGCATGCCATAGATAGGAGTTGAGATATTCCTCCTTAAATGAATGCTTTCTAAGAGTAAAATTCATATGAGCTCCATGAGTGTATGTTGAGCATGTTATGGCTAAGAAATCGTAGTTTCTCCTTGAACATGAATAGTTATGAGAATTTATTGAATTATGGATTGTGAGATCTAGTTCCTACTTCCTTGTGTTGCATTGAGTATGTTTAGCTTGGAGTTGAAGTTTTCTCCTTGTTGATGTGCATTTAGATGAGTTGCATGCATGATGGGTTGCTAGTCTACAGTTGTGACCTTAAGAAGTCCCCAGAGTTTCATTTGAGGACGAATGTTCCCAAGGGGGAGATATTGTAACACTCTGTAGGTTAGTAGGTCAACTAGAGCTTCATGTGAGGGTTAGAGTCATAGATATAATTCCCTGTACTTAAAATGAAGAGTTTAAGGTTAGAACGTCAAGGTACAACTCCCCAAGCACCAACCTAGGGTCCTTAAGGCGGACCCTAGTAGGCTGCCAAAAACAGTCCACCCACGAGGGGACCAAAGCCCCGTAGGGGGATTCACGCCCCATGGGAGGGGTCGTAGGTCGAGACCCCAAAATCATAACCCCAAACCACCACCCACAGATAACCAGCATGCCCCGCAGGTCCACCCATGGCCCGTGGGCGTGGTCTCGTAGGTGAGACAGTAAAGGTAATTAAGGCGACTAAGTTAGGGCATGATGGAACTTTCCAGAATTTATTAGGGTTTAAGTGGTATCGTTTTAACCTTACATAGACCACCTACAGAAAGCCTTTAGACCCCTAAATACATTGATCCTAGTCATTATTTCGATTCACCAAAAAGAACTCAATTCCATCTCAAATATTCTCTCTCTAGAAAGTAAAGAAGAAGAAGGCGGGTTCAACCTAGGTCAAGTATACATTGTTGCAAGCTTTGTAGGGCTTTATAATAAAGGCATGTTAGCTTATTCAGCCATGAATTCTTCCATCTATGGAGACCCCTAGAATTCCCCCAATTATGAAGATTAATCCCCAATTCAAGTTAGGGTTCGTTCCAATATTTTGGGTTAAGTTTAGTATGAATCCAATTGAGTGGATATTGATTGTTTATGATTGAATTAGTATTGAATCATGATATTATGATGATATTACATGTTTTCCATGGTTAAGCCTAGTTTAATTGATGAAATTGAAGTAATGTGGGTTTGTGCCTTAAAGAGAGAAATTGAAGACTTAGAGATAATCTTCTAGAATTGATGCTATGTATAGTAACTGTTCAAGAATAGAAGCATGTAAACATGTATTGAATTATATGAAAGTACATATGATGGATCATGACTAGTAATGATTGAGATTGAGACTTTATGATGAAATATGGTTAGATTTGCTTAAGAATGAAGCTTGTGACTAGAATATCATGTGATCTAGTTATGTATGATGATTGTAAGAAGTAAAAGCTTTGAGCGTAGGGCTTGTAGTCATGAATGTTGACTTGTATTGTTTTTAAGGTAAGACTAATAAGATGAATTATGTATGTTGAGGCTTTGAGAGTAAATTTTATATGAAAATAGAGGATTAATGGATGGAATTATGGTGGAAGGTCTATACCTACCTAATCTACCTTATGAATCATAGATTGTATGAAATGATAGAATCACTTGAGTTATGATAGTATCTATGTCTAATGTAGTAATTATAGATGTGTTGATTTGATATGAGCCTTGACCACTACAAGAAGAGTGCTTTTGAACGACCATTTCTTGACGACAAGACATAGATGTGGTCGTAAAAAGTGTATTCCTAACGACAAAATATTGTTTTTGGTCGCTAGAGTTAGTTTTTAATATATTATAAGCGATGGGATAAATATTAGTCGTTCTAAAATTATTTTCCTGTCATTAAAACAAAATACTTATATATATACATATATATATTAGTATTTATTGAAGAATAATTATATTTGGGTTAAATATTAAATTTACAAATAATAACTTAAACAAAAAAAAGAGGTGCGTTTAATTTTTTCCCTCGTTTTTTTTAAGAACAATCTGAGAGAAGCCCTACGTTTCTCATCAGATCCACGACTCCTAGCTAGGTTTCAATTTTCTTTGTTCATAAGTGAAAAAAAAGATCGTTTTGAATCTACATAGAGGTTCTTCTTCTTCTATTTTTCAAGAAGAGTTATTAGCTTTGAATCTACAGAGCAATTGGGAACTTCCTCCTCTACAAAATCAATAGTATTTGCTTATATGCAAATTTAAATGAGTCTTGATTGATTTGCTGGTTATGCTATCATCTCTTTTTGTTGTATGAATTGCTTGTGTGCGTTTATATACATGTTTACGGCTGAAGTGTTCAATAAAAAGTTGATCTTTATTTGGTTAAATTTCGTGGGGCATGTGCCTTCAGGGGTGGAAATTAAAAAAGATCAAGTCTTTTAAAGGTAGGATGATTTTGGAGCCTAAATACTATGTACTAATGGTTGTTTTTTTTGCTTCTGATTATCAGTTCACTTACATGTCAATATTTTGCACAAGCCACTAAAAATGAATCATCCATAAAAATGAAACTAGGATCTGGAAGGTTTTCTATTTGGAGAATTTTTAGATAATCCATTCGATAAATTCAATAATATTTTTGAATCAGATTAATGTATTTATACATGTTAGAAATAGGTACCATTTCTTTCAATGATGCTCTGACTATGTAGAATTCAGGTTCACATAATTGGTTAAACTAGTCAAGGCCCAAGGTTAAATCCTCAAGGGCCGAAAGCTCAGCTGTATAGGACTTGTGCAAAACATAGACTAAAAACATTTAGCTAACAACTTCGAAACAATCCTCCATTAGAGTAGGAGCTAAGTTCTTGTTTACAACTAGCTTAAAGGATTTGTCTCACGTAGCTTCTGCATCTACTTCAAAATACGAAGTAAGACATCCTGGAAAGATTCAAGAAGGATCGACTCATTCTGGGACGGCATAATTGCACTGCAGATAAAACTGAACCAGAACCTTGCAGCTATGTTTAGTTCTTTCTTTTCAATCGGAACTCCTTCCGCCAACCACCTTGGAGTCTCATCTGCAATTAGTGGGGCTAACCACTTTTTTATCTCATCCATTTGTTTTGTTCTAATCAAGTACTAACAGTGATCCCCAATGTTTGTGGGCATGCCCAAGACTGCGTTGATTTCCCCAGTATCACACTTCACCCTTCTATTTCTAACAACCACATAGTCAACTTCTATGAAGGCTGCTGCCAGTTGTTTTTGCCGGGGTATTAGTGCACTGTATGCACTGTAGAACTCTCTTACCCAGTTTAGAATATAAGGGCCACGGGGTTTGGTGAAGACTTGAAAATTGTGGTATCTCAGACACTCCATTATCTCTGGGTGCATGTCTATAACCCCTTCTATGGACAGACACTTTTCCTCCAAAAAATTTCTCAGCCCCTCAGCCTTTACTTGATTCATAGACTTGGGCGGAGGACCTTGCACTATAGGTGCTAATACCATTTCCTGTTTTGGAACTGGAGGTGTAGTAGTGGTAGGCTGGTAAGTCCTGGCCCTGGATGAATCATTCAGCTTCTTACTTCGCCGCTCGACCCTCTATGCTATTAGCATATCTTCCTTATTAGAACCCACATCTTTGCTTTTAGATTGGTTGGGGTCATTTCTATAAAAGCCATTACTGTCAGTGCTTGCATTTGACAATTCAAGGGTCTTATGTTTGCCCTTCCCTTTTTCACCATTTGTGGAAAGTTTGCAACTTTGCTTTTTAACATGTCTTCATCCTCTTAGATTGTAATCTCTTTTGTTTTACTTCGAGGTGGCTTGCTTCTTCCTGCAACTTTAGATCTAGCCATTTCTGCACAGAATCTAGAAGAAGTTAAAACGACCAAATCAAGTTCAGAGGGAAGCAATTATAGACAAACTCGCCGAATAGATTGGCGAGTCGCCAAGTTACTTTGGCGATCAGGACTTTATCCACCGAAGTATACTGTACAGAAAAGTTTGGGATTGCGGACAAAGGGCAACAAAGGGAACCTTCGGCGAGTCGCCGACTGCTTTTGGTGATCAAGAATTTTGGCCGAGAGTTACAGAACACCGACTACAAGTAGCATAAATTTAAAAGAGAGATGGAGTCCATTGGGCAAAACTGCCAAGTGATTCGACGAGCTCACCCCAGCACGCTGAATAGCCTAAATTTATCAGAGAGGCACAACACCTGACATAGGATAAAATTACTTGGAATGAGAGCATAAATATCATAATTAAGGGTAGAGTTTGGAGAACAAACCTTTTGGGCAGATTAGGTCAAGAATGTGATGCTAAGCGACAGGTTATTATAGATCCAAGCACTACTAAAGCAACTAAAATACTTACAAGGTGCGACAATTCTGAAAATGCTAAGTAGGTGTGATTTTGCGAAAATTGAGAGTGAGAGAATATGAAAAAGGTTAAAAGTCCAGACCCGTGGTTTTATAAAATCCATCCAGATCTTATCCATTCGGCGACATTAGTTGGATTTGCTTCGCTACTCAGCAATCCACCGAGTGTTCATCTATCTCACCGAGTTTTACAGGACCCTTAGTCAAAGTGATGATCCAAACGGCGGTCTTGGTAGCAATCACCTATCTAGTCAGCGATTCGTCGGTTGGACTTGTGTAATTCATCGTGTACTTTTTCACAAACTTTTCATGCCCAATCCTACAAAATCAAAACACCTTTATTTCAAAAATACCAAAATTAAAGTAGTTAAGGGCTTTGGGTTGCCTCTCAAATAGCGCCTTAGTTAACTTCATGGCACGACGTGGGTTAGCACCTAAATTTCACTTTTGGGGTTAGCCAAAACATCGTTTGGCGACCTCTTGCCTTTTGCCTAATAGAGATGAGGCATTACAAAACCCAAGAGAGTTTCAATTAGCTGGATAGATCTAGAGTGAGTACCGCTCATCTGGTTTAGCACTTCTACATTTTCCTTAATCTTCTCTAGCACCCTATCTTGCTCATTTAGCTTTTGAAGAATGGTTAATAGCATATCTTTGATATGTTTATTTTCAATGTCCGTAGATCTTCTTTGCTCAATAGGTGGTCCACATTTGCGCTTATCTTTGGACATCATCTCCAGTTCCTCGACCTTTCGGGTCAAGTTATCCATCTGACCTAGCAAAGTGATTAATTGCTGGTCTTTCTCAGTATCCTTGTTGGTTTTAGCCACAAGGTCAAGGAATTTGGCTGCGGTCTCATAGGAATATTTCTCACGACCACCTAGCATAAGTCGGTCGATTAACCCTCTGTTTCTGGGATTCAGACTTCTATAGAAGCATTCCAGTAGAACTAAACAGGGATTTCATGAGTTGGGCATTGTATCAATAGTGTTTTAAACCTAAGCCACGACTCATGCAAAGATTCTCCTTCTAGATTCTTGAAGTTCAAGATGTGATCCCTGAATCTCATCACTTCTACTATGAGGTGCTTGATTAGTCCACCATCCCCATCATGTATACTCATTATCTTGTCTCAATCACACAATCAAGCTAGACAAAACTAAGTATTAGGTAAGTAGACTACAACTAAGAAGAACAAAAATTCAACTAATATAAAAATTCTCAAACAACACCACTCCCCGGCAGCGGCGCCATTTGGATGCTTATCGTGACCAACGACACTAACCTATGGTATGAGTGTCTACGATCGTCGATAATATAGTAACCCAACTAAAGGTTGGGGTCGTGTCCCAAGGGAGTGGTTTTGAGAATTAATAGAAAAATAAAATTTGGTTCTAACTAGTCGTAGCTAAAGACATTAACGATTAAAACATGGTAAATTAAAGGGGGTAACACAAAAGTGTCAAATATCATTGGGGGTTTTGTCACAAGTAGTAAAAACAACAAAAATAACAAGAAAATCAAGTATGGGGAAGAGTTCTTAGGGTGTGACCGCAATACAAGTTGAGATAAATCGTTGGGTACATGTTTTTGATAGGAAATTTGCAAGATAATAGTGACTAGGCTAAGCTTTAGATGGAAATAAGTTCCCTCTCGGGCAACATACCCCGTTTCAAATGCATTCCTCTCGGACACCCATTTGTTGCATGAAGGCAAGCCTACGCCTTACCCCACTCACTCTCTCGAGCTGGGTGTAGGATATGGGACTAGGGCTCACCCTCTTGGGATGAATCTCATGTCGACCCACTCCTTAGGTCATCAGTCTAGCGGTGTTGGTTTCGCGACCTCCCTCTCGGGCAAGCCGAAAACACATGGATTGCTTTGTATTTGCAACTACAAACCCATTAAATTAAACCACAACCACTAGGTGAAATCACCATTAAAATACATCTAACCTATCAACAAGCAAGACCCAACAACAATATCAACACATATTTGCTAAATCACACCCCAAAAATGGGGTTTTTAGCCACACATCAAGAAATAAAAAAATACACCTAAAATGTTAGTAAAATCAAATGAGTATAAGAAATTAAACCTTTATTTAAGAAAAGAAAGAAGAATAAGGAAGACCCACTTCCAACTTGGGGAAGATGAACTCATTTCTTCAAGTTCCCGAAACCCTCTCCAAACTTGAGAGAAAAACACCAAAAAGTACTATTCTATTGTGGAAAATTAAAATTAATGTGTGACTCTTAAAAATTAATAACAAGTTTAGTATTTATAGGCTTCAGAAAATAGTGTTGGCGGATCATCTGGCGAGGTTAGTCGGAATCACCGATTAACTCGGCGATTAGCCCTTTGGTGTAGTTCATCGTCATCTCGCATTAGCCTTCAGTATCATAGTGCTCTGTGTCATTGGGCGACATAGTACTGTTTCGCGGGTCTATTCGGCGAAACACCGACTGCTCTTTTTATCGCCTTTTTTATCTTGCTTCTTCAGGGCTTCGCGTATTGGAACAAGAGGCAGATTGCGTCCCTTCGGTGAATCGCCAAGTGTGCTTGGTGATCCCCAGGTTTCAGCTTCTTCATTCTTTTCAGCCTTTTTGTTCCTTTTTGCGCCTAAGTGTCCATGCTTCCACCAAAACTTCAAATACCTGAAACTTAAGAGTTTTCATCAAATATTGAGACAAAATAAGCATTTGAGGACACTATTTCTATCAAAATAAAGCCCTAAATGAGTCTAATTTGTGGACTCATCAAGCATCTAGATCGCGTTTAGCTCGACTTCGTATTCGTACTCAGCAGTTTCAGTGGTGAGTCATCATAGTTCGAGGTCAATAGACATGCCTCATTTTCAGTCCTTACTTTCCAATTTCAGTCTTGTTAGAGTTGTTGGGGGGCATGTCTCGCAACTTAATTAAGTTGAAGGCTTTCAGATATAGATTAGATTCAGTTTGAGTTGTCAGTGTTCTTTTCAGTCATCCCTATACGCTTCATATATTTTATATATTCAAACATGTTGGGTTTTTCCCCATTTCAGATATTAAACTATTTTTTCCTTTCGCACAGTGCATGTTTAATTGAACGTGTATAGATATGTCATGCCATGGGTTAGCTTGGTGCCACTTGTGACACTAAAGAACCGTGTCGCAACTAGGTGATAGCCTCACGGTGTGACACAAGCTGAAGGGCAAAAATGTAATTTTGGAAAAATAGTGTTTTCTTTTGGAATGTTCCAAGGATAGAATAGGGATTTGTGCAATTGTATACCTTTATCTTCTTCCCAATTAGGGCTATAGACATAGGATATGATAGAACATAAAATAGTATGCAAGGTAGAGAATATAGAAAAAGTAAAAACTTCTTAGCTTTTAGAGAAAGAAAACTCATATTTGGGTCAATTCAAGTTTCGCTTATCAATTTAGCTTGAACTGGAGCTTTCTTTTATGGGTATATTGTCGCTTTTCATCTTTTATGAATAGCTAAACCCTTATCAAGGGGTGTGTGTGAACATGTATTGATTAAGTAGATTTAATATTGATTGTATTATATCTATCTATTATTGTCTTGAGTTTTAATCTAAAACCAGTGATTGTGAACATTGACTGAGCTCTTTAAAACCATCTTGACTTGAGAAAGCTTAATGTAGTTGGATAAGACTCAATAGTGAGGACTTGATGAAATTTACTCTATGGGTTTGATTCAGGGATGGGATAATTCGAATAGTTTCACATTTAATGGTATTGAGCTAGGATGGTCAATCTACTCAAGGTTTGTTTGGTGTTTTATTGGAAAGGGTCCTAAAGTTCGAAAGAATCAAAGGGGTATATGCCTGATAGTTCGGGAGAATATTGAATGTAGATTAGACCAAATGCTATCCATGTATCAATCGATGTTGTTAGGTGAACTTTTTGCTTAAAAATTAAAACCCCTATCAGTACGCATACACCCTTAGACTTTCCAAATTGTTAAGTTTCTCTTTAATCTGGACTAAAATAATCACCAAGAGGATAATATTGATTAGAATATTGTACTAATTGAAGAAACTACAACCCCTACATCACACACACAACTATACCTCCATCCACTTTTGGAGCTCATGATTTGTAATAAATACTAAAGAAAAGATTTCATTTGAGTTGCAAAACAATGACTTTCATCCTACACGTAAGACAAAAGTCACTAATATCTTGAAACTCTGAAAATAACATTAATCATAAAATTGAAAAGAAAAAACACACCCCAAATTCTACTTTCAAAAATAAACTTCATTGAAAGTCACTCTAAATCTTCAAAAAGATAAATCTTTGAATAGAAAAAAATACTTTATTTGCAATAAATTATGATTTATTTTTGAAAAATCTTATATGATAATCAAGAGTAGATAAATATAGAATAAAAGAAGTTACATTAGTACTATATGCAATAAGGTTTTATCACACTTTATCAACAGTAGTCACACTATCACAAGAACTTAGTTCATTAGTCACTCTGTCACAAGAACTTACTTCATTAGTTCTCAAAACCTATAAAAGATAGGCGAGTGAAAAATCAAGTACCCTATTTTGTAAAATATAGAAATATTCTTAAATTTATGAATATGATTTTCAAAGGAGAAAAGGCATGCAAGTTATGTTAAACTTAAAATCTAGTATACAAGTTGAACAAGCATATATGGACTCCTCATAAAGTCCATATATCATACTAGTTTTAAATTCAGATATAACTAAATTGACTGACAATTATTAATAGCTTAACCTGAACAAAAGAATTCAACAAAAAATACTCATCTAATTAAAATTCATAAAAGTTCTACATAAAAAAATTAAAAATAAAATAACAAATATGTATGAATGGTATGAACTGGCTAAATAAGAATTCTTGAACATCAACCAACCAGTTGAGATATTCATGACCACTAAATCTTAATTAAAATAAAAATTAATTTAGAACATCATTAACAATAACAAACCCCGCAACATAAATGAGGTCAAACTCAATTTTATTTTTTTATTTTTTTATTTTTTTATTTTTTTATTTTTTTAGAAAAAAGAAGAATGAACAACATACCTGAATGAAAAGACTAATCAAATGAGAAATTGCAAAAGGATCAATTCTGCGAGTAGATCTGTATATCGTTATAATTGAGAAGAAAAGGTTGATTTGGGTGGATGGGTTGGTGGAAGGTAAATTTGCAAAAAATGATACAATTGAGGGGGAGGGGGGAGGGACGACACAACTTAAAACTTTATATAACTGAGGGATGGGTAATCGCATCAATTGAGGCAATAAATATTATTTTATCTAATAATCCATTTCAATTGAGATCATAAATAAATTTACAAACTACAATGAGGGTAGAATTAAGAACCTTCCACTAGAGAATAGAGGAGTAAAACCTTTAGATGACACTTAGATTACCATAATCCAAGCCTTTTTCACTCCTCGTGGCATTAGGTACTTCCACCATAAGGTTTCACTCTTATGTCCTTTAGTGAAAGATATTTAATCATATCATTATCCTAGTTTGTAAATTTATCTATCATGTCAATTAAAATTGTCTAGCAGATAAAAAATAATCTAATTCCTCAATTGTATTGATTGATGCAACAATTTTCCGTCCCTAAGTTTAATCAGTTTTTAAATTACCTCGCACCTTCTCCCTACCCCCTCCCCCTTCTCCTCAATTTCATCATTTCTTGCAAATCTACCTTCCACCCATCCATCAGTCCAAATCAATCTTTTCTCCTCAATCATAATGATATGTAGATCTACTTCAGAAGTTGATCCTCTTGCAATTCACCCTTTAATTAGTCTTGTTATTCAGGTAAGTTGTTTTCTTTTTTTAATTTAAATTTAATTGCATTCATATCGTGGGATTTATTATTACCGATGTTTTCTACATTAATTTTATTTTAATTAAGATACAAATTTTGTTTCAATTCTTTAATTTTATTTTATTTTTAATGTAGAAGTTTTATGAACTTTCATTTGATGAACTTTTTTTTATTGAACTCTCATGTTGATATTGTTTAATTCATTTAATAAGTATCTGTCAAATTAGTTATATCTCCATTTGAAACTAGTTTGATGGTCTATATGAAGATTTCAATATGTTTGTTCAGCTTGTATACTTGATTTTAAGTATGAAATAACATGCATACCCTTTCTTCTTTGAAAACCATCTTTATAAAGTTGAGAATTTTTTCTATATCTAACACATAATAAGGAACTTGTTTTTTCACTCCCCTGTCTTTTATAGATTTTAAAAATTAATGAAGTAAGTTCTTGTGATAGTGTGACTTTTATCAAGAAAGTATGATAAACCTTATTGCATATAGTGTTAATGCCACTTCTGTTATGCTACCTCTATCTACTCTTAATTATCACAAAAGATTTTTCAAAAATGAATCTTAACTTATTGCAAATAAAATGCATATCCATTCAAAAGATCCCTTCTTTGATGATTTAGAGTGGCTTTCAATATTTCTTCTTTTTTTGGTAAGTAGAATTTTTGGTATGTTTCTGCTTTTTAATTTTATGATTAATGTTTTTCAGAATATCAAGATATTTTTTACTTCAATCTTATGTGTAGGATAAAAATCATTGTTTCACAGCTCAATGAATTTTTTCTTGTGATAGTGTGACTTTTATCAAGAAAGTATGATAAACTTTATTGCATATAGTGTTAATGCCACTTCTATTATGCTACCTCTATCTACTCTTAATTATCACAAAAGATTTTTCAAAAATGAATCTTAACTTATTGCAAATAAAATGCATATCCATTCAAAAGATTCATTCTTTGATGATTTAGAGTGGCTTTCAATATTTCTTCTTTTTTTTTGTAAGTAGAATTTTTGGTATGTTTCTGCTTTTTAATTTTATGATTAATGTTTTTCAGAATTTCAAGATATTTTTTAATTCAATCTTATGTGTAGGATAAAAATCATTGTTTCACAGCTCAATGATTTTTTTCTTGTAAGTGCATACCATAATTAATGAGCTCCAAAAGGGAGGGTATAATTGAGTGTGTAAAGTAGGGATTGTGGTTGTTCAGTGTAGTAGAATATTCTAATCAATATTAGCCTTTTGATGATTATTTTAGTTTAGTTGAAAGTACTACTCAAAATAGTTTTTTTTTTTTGGTTTATAAACTATGGCTCTTGCAATTTTCATTCATTTGTTTGAACTTCATAATTCGTGTTTGTCAAAAAATTACATTAGATTATTTTTGTGTTTTCTACAGATGTCCCACAGAATGAGAGCATCTTTTATAGAGTTGGATGAATTTTAGTTAAAGGTATATTCCATATTCTTTCTAAAAATATGTGATTTTATTTCCTCTTATTGGTTTTGCATACTTTATTTTTTAGGTCTTTTCTTCAAATGTGTAGGAAGGAAAAGGAAACGGTGTATTTTTGCACTGGTAGAAATTCTACGGAATCCACCTATGGACCATAGAAAGTCCTACAGACTGTAGGAAAACAGTCGTAGGATTACTTGAGTTTTGAGAAATGTCAAGTCTCTAATGTTTGACTTATGAATGAACAGGAAGAGTCGTAGAATGGTCTACGGGCGGTAGAATGGACCAGTAGAGAAAATCCATACTTATAGAAATATTGGACTTGGACTTGGGTTCTATGGTATGGCCCTACGAACCATAGAAAGGACCACGACCCATAGAAAGGTTTCGTTAAAGTTTCTTAGGATTTTGAGCCCCGATACCAGGTTCTATGGTTGACCAATATGATCTGTAGAAAGACCTATGGACCATAGTTCCAAACCATAGACTTGTCCGGCCGTTTTTAATTAAGGTTGTTTTGATCTTTTCCTATCCAACTTAGCCCTAAACTACGTCATTTTGTCCATATAACTACCCCTATTACTGTGTTTGCTCCTAAAACTAAGCCTAAATTCCACTATTCACTCAATTATCCCAAAATCCCTCAACTCTTCTTCTCCAAAGTTCTCTCAAGTCTTTTTCCTCCTTCCATTCTTAGGAATTTGATTATCAAGGTATGTGGGAATTCACCAATGGATTCCTTTAATCCATTTGGTCTCAAAAGAATCTCAATCTCAAATTCAATTTCACCCAATTCTCTTAGGGTTTCATGTGATTCTCCATGGGTTCCATTCATTGTGATTCAATTACTTATATTCAATTTTATTATGCATGATTTGTATCAATTATATGGTTTTCAATTGATTTCATATGGACCCATACCTATGCCTATATTTTATTATATGAATTATGCTATTGAACTTATAAATATCGATTATGAAAGCTATGCATATTTTATGAAAAGGCTGATCTATGAACTATGGATGCTTCAAGATAAGTATCAAGGAATTGTGAAAGGTTTTCTCACATATGAATGAAATCATGATTTAGATGCTTAGAAAGGTATGTGTATATTATGAAGAAGTTTGTGAAATCAATGATTTGAAAGGAGCAACACCTTATATAAACTTATAATTGGATTGGTAGTCGTAATTGTGCCTTTCCAAGTATTTTGATATGATTATGAATATTTGAGATGGAGGCTCTACCATTAGTAGAGGTCAAGGCACTAGAAACAATATCCTTAACTATGTGCCTTCATAGGATTGTCTTAAATGACCTAAGCTAGTGGATCCACTTTAGCAAAGAATGAATGTAGCGGAATTCTACCTTGACAAGTAGATTCCCCTTGAAAGTCTGAGGTTCATATTAGATTCCATGTTATCGCTCACATAGTCTTATTATCTATTAACAGTAAATATCCCACAAATGAACTATGTTTCTTCAAAGATTTTATGAAATCTTCTCAAATGGTTTTAAGTATGCATTATCCTCGAATATGATTTATGATTTCTTTATACAGGTTTTTTATCACATTTTACTTGGTCAGACATATCATATTAAATTCATTATGTTATCATGCTCTACGTTTTTATGCATTTCCCATACTTAGTACATTCACTGTACTAATACATATTTGTGCCTATACTATCTCATAATATAGGTTCTGACACTCCTCCTCCCACTCGTGGTTATCTTGGATTGCTTTGCTAGTACATTGGATTGGTCAGCCCTCAAGAATCTAAAGACAAGACCATTGATATTTTATTTCTTTTATTGTCTTTTCATTTCAGACTTGTATTTTGTGTATGGGTTACATCTCAACCACTCTTATGATGTTAGAAAGGTGTTTGTCAGACTTAGTAGTATTCCACACTTATGTTCAGATTTCTTTTGATATAATACTTATGTTGCCTATTCTCTCTAGTTGTATTTTTTTTTTGTGTCATACTTCTGCTAAGTTGCTTGTTTAGTGTTTCTCAGGATCCTATTTGCCTTGTCACATCTAAGATGTACTTTGGGTCCTTAAAAAATGCCTCAATAGGAACTGCAAAATACGTGCAGTGCCAGTCTTAATCATTATAATGACCCTTCTGGTCATTTTCTCCTTTTTGCATTATTTTCGGCGTTTAGAGCATTTCAATAGCGACCCCAACTATGACTTGGTGAGACTTACAAATCGGTCACCTGGTTATTCGTTTGGATTTTGTGCAAGTTTCCATGTTTTGGAGCTTTTAAAACTTGAATGGTTGATTTTGATTAAAATTTCAGGAAGGCGGTCTCAAAATACAATTCTGACGGTTCTATTAGCTTTGGAACGCCAAGTTTGGTTTTGAAGGACCTTTGGTGTGGAATCATGAGTCATGATAGCACCTGCCATAACTCACTAGTAGGTAAGCCAACTTGTAGCCCGGAACGGCTAGTAACAAACATACGGGTAGAAACAACTACCAACAAGCGGGAAGGAAATAACAAGAAGACACGGAATGAAAACAGTAACGAAAATCCTAACTAAGAAGCACATGAGCTGAGGAAACAATGAACAGTAAAATAAATAGAAAACTAAAACCTAATTGAACCCCATAAGCACAAAAGGTACACCCGTGCACAATTTAAAGTAAATAACTCAAACGAACCCCTATAAGCCTGAGGGATACACAGAAGAGCTAAGGAACTACTAGATAAGATTAAGATCACTTCCCTAACTACCATGACCATCCACTGACTCAAACCACAGTAAAGGAAACCCAAGAACCAAAATAATCACCAAGTCAGGACTCGGACCTGACTAAGGTAAGGCATGATTACATAACAAGAATAGGAATACTAGAACACCCAAAATATCCCAAAAAAATACCTAAGGCATGATTTCGAATAAATAAGCATGATCAATTACAACCCAACACAAATTCCAGCAATTCAACATGAATTTATATTCATAAGATCAATCTAAGGACTAGGAAGCCAAAGCCTACCTCAATGCAGACCACACACGCTCCAAAATCACGATTCCAGAGCTTTCTCTTTCCGAACAGCCTCCAATCGCTGCCATGCTATCAGAACGTCAAAATGGACGTTTTGACACAAAAATAACAACAACTGGAGATGGACCTAAAAATTAAATAAAAATAGGAATGTGGACTGGTGTTGAGAATCCTAAAATTGACTCCATCAATAGGTCTAAACTTTCTTACTAAGCTTGTGTCCCAAAATGGGACACAATTCAATGCTCGAAAAAGGCAAAAACAACACATGCAAAAATAAATCACACAAAGAACACCAATAATGGAACTTGGCAGTTCCTTCAAGTCAAAATTTACCTAAAAACATGCTCCCTTACTTCCCCCAAAAATTTCAATACGGAGCCACGCAAAATCTAGTGGTTCATTGTTGCTTAATACAAATGACATATATACGATTATGAATCATAAGAAATCCAAGTAAAGATACTTACGATAACCCAAAATATTAAGAAACTCAACCCGAAGGGGTGACATGAATACCTTTAGAATTAAACAAATTAATTAAGTAGGTGGAAAATATGAAGGTTTTACTTTCATGATTCAAGTGAACTCACTTGACCTTATATAAGAAGCTCATTACATGGGTGGTGCCTTCAAGGCAAAGGGAGTTTTAGCTTCACATACCTTGAATGATTTTGTAGCTAATGATGACACCACAAATTCCAAACAACTCAACGTACGAAGGTGTAATCTTTCACATGACCAACCACTAGCTTTCGCCACTCAATTATGATCAATCAATTCAACACAGTTAACTACAAAATAATATACACATGTTCATCAATAATCCGTAGGTTCCTCAATAATTCACTCCAATATTTTCCACATATAACCAAAACTAATCCAATTTTTTATAATCATTCGGAGTGAATTCCTTATTTAATTTTCCAACTTACAAGATTCAATCGTAATTCTCCCCATAAGTAGAAACACCCAAAAATTCCACTTTTATCAAAAATTCACTATTTATCTTCTTGCCTTTCAAAGAACCATAACTCATCACAAAACCCATTTTGAAAGCTAGTGAAACCATTCCAATTAAATTGTGATTTTCACTTTACATTACATCCCAAATAAGTAATCCATAATTATTTTCAAGTCTGGGTTAGAGAATTTACCTATTTGAAATCACCCAACTTGAGTTTTTGATGAATTTCCTAAATTCTTGTCCTAAATTCTTGAACGAAGACTACCAATTGTATAAGACCTAGGTCCCTATATGCCTTCTTGTTTATATAAATAATTTTTTACCGGTGAAATCACCATCTCACTGCAGTTGATGAAGCGAAAAGGTAGAGGGCACTTCGTGCTTCTTGAAATTCCAAGTAGAATGCTTCACCTAAGCATTCTATTGAAAGAATTGAAGGGTGACAACACTAACCCACTAAAAAATATATATATATCATTTTTCCTTGAGATATGCTCACTCCATTAAAAGTATATAATTGTTATACCAATACACCAAATGCTCCATTTAACTTGGTAGCGAGCAACGCTTCATTGCCCTTTTAAAATATTATTCGCAACTCTTCACTGAAAATTCCTAAATACCATAGAATTAGGGCACCTTCAAAAATCCTTAATTTGGTATATAATACTCCATGTAGCCCTTTATAGCTTAAGGTTTATATATTCACTTAGTAATAAATTTAATTCAGATTCTGAGATACTACATTCTCCCCCACTTAGGATCATTAATCCTTGAATCTTGCTTGTAGCTTATTTTGAGTACTATAGTTGTCCAAAACTTCATAAAATCACCTGAATAACTTCCACATCATTTTATCTATTAAGGCCCTTAAAATTTAGTTAACTTCCCAAATTTCCAAAAGTTTTGGCAGGGTTTCCTCTGTAAATAGGACTATCGAAACCTGCCAGCTAATAAGAATATAAACACATACGCTTCACAGAGCATCATAGTAATTACAACACTTAATCGATCAAAAACAAGGCTCCACTAGGCCTTATACTTGCACAAAAGGTATAACAAATATTGAAGCTTAGGACTCAACTTACCTTTCTTTCCAAATTGCAGTAACTCCTTTCAAAGGACACATCTTCAATAATACAAAATCATCAATCTAAAATGCTTAATCCCTACGCCATACATATGTATATGACTTCTATCGACTTTGAGCAGTCTAGAATTGCTCTTGTATCAACTCGACCTTCTCAACAGCTTTGATGACTAGAACTGGTCCTAGTATCTGTGTCTCGCCTACTTCAAACCAACTAATAGGAAATCTAATTTTTTTCCCATATAGAGCTTTAAATAGAGTCGTTCCAATACTTGAGTGATAATTGTTATTATATGCAAACTCTATTAGTGATAAATGATCATCCTAATTACCTCTAAAATCTAGCACACAAGCTCTCAACATGTCTTTGAGTGTGAGAATAATAAGCTCGGCTTGGACATTTACTCGTGGATAAAATGCAGTGTTAAGATTCACTTGTATGCCTAAGATTCATTGGAATGATCTTCAATAATGCGCTATAAATTGGGCACCTCTATCTGAAATAATGGACACTAGGTCCATGCAAGAGAACAATTTCTCTTATATATAGCTTGGCATAATCTTCAGCCATGCTGATGGAATTAAAAGGTAAGAAATGGGTTGATTTTGTTAGCCAATCAACTATCACCCATATGGAGTCATTTTAACGGAAAGAAGACGACAAGCCTATGATGAAGTTCATATTAATATCTTCCCATTTCCATACTGGAATACTTATGGTCTAAGATAGGATACCAGACCTCTAATGTTTTTCTTTCACTTGCTTGCAATTGGAGCAATTTGCTACATACTCTATAATATCTTTTTTATATCATTCCACCAGTAGACCTCTTTAACTTTAAGGTCATGATACATCTTCATAAAGCCAAGATGAATAGAATAGCGAGAGTAATGTGCCTCAACCATAATCTATTGTCTTATCCCATCTATATTAGGAATGCACAGTCTACACCGACACCTCAAAGTGTTATCACATGATAGCCCAAATGTTGTAACTCGATGTTGTTGGATTCACTCTTTATGTTTGACCAATAAGGTATCATCATATTTCCTCTCTTTAACCAATGTCACCATTGAAGACTTAGATGTATTCAATACCACAATGACACCATCCTCAGAATCCACAAGTCGGACTCCCAGGCTGGCTAATTTATGTAGATCTCTAGCCATTTCACGTTGAGTAGGTATACATGTTCCAAGTTACCCATATATAGTTGACTAAGAGAATCTTCCACAATGTTACCTTTAACTAGGTGGTATAGAATATTAACATTGTAGTCCTTCAGCAACTCTAGCTACCTCTTTTGCCTGAGGTTGAACTCTTTCGACTTAAATAAGTATTGAAGGCTCTTATGATCTGTAAAGAAATAAACACGCACTCCATACAGATAGTGACACCATATTTTAAGTACAAATACTATAGCTGCAAGTTCTAAATCATGAGTGGGATAATTATGTCCATGCTTCTTCAATTGTCGAGAAACATATGCTATAACTTTCCCATGTTGCATTAAGACATAGCCCAGGCCAATACCTGAAGGATCACAATACACAACATATCCTCTAGTAGGGCAAATATTGGTGATGTAGTCAATATATCTTTAAAATCCTAGAACCTTCTTTCACAAGTGTCTGGCCATTGTAAATTAGTTCCTTTCTACATCAATTTAGTCCATGGAGTCGAAATAGAGGAAAAGCCCTCCATAAATCTCTTATAGTATCCGACTAGCCCCAAGAAACTATGTACCTCTATAGGAGTAGTAGGTTGGGGCCAATTCTACACGGCTTTTATCTTCTGAAAGTTCACCCTAATGCCTTCTCCCGATACCACATGGCCAAGAAAAGCTACCGATTTCATCAAAAAATTTCACATAGAAAACTTAGAATATAATTGGTGTTTCTGAGTGTCTGTAGCACTGACCTCAAATAATTTTCATGCTTTGATTCATCACGTGAAAACACCAGGATGTCATCTATAAATACAATCACGTACATATAAAGGAAGGGCTTCAAAATTCTATTCATCATATCCATTAAGTTTGCAGGGGAATTTGTCAGCCCAGATGACATAATAAGGAACTCGAAGTGTCCATATATTGTCTGAAAATCTATCTTGGGAATGTCTACCTCATGAATCCTCAACTGGTGATAACTGTACCTTAAATAAATCTTCGAAAAGCATCTATGACCCTGTAACTGATCAAATAAATCATTTATTCGAGGAAGAGGATACTTATTCTGTATTGTCATTTTATTCTAGTGTATTTAATCTATACGCATTCTCAATGTACCATATTTGTTACAAAGAAACAGCACTGGTGCAAACCAAGGTGATTAGCTGGGTCGGATAAAGCCTTTATCAAGCAAGTCTTTCAACTACTCTTTTAGCTCTTTTAACTCGTCATGTTCTATTCTATAAGGTGGAATTGATATTGACTACCTATCGGGATCTACATCAATACCAAAGTATATTTCTTTAACAAGATCTAATCTTGGAAGTTCCTCAGGGAACACATCAGGATATTCACTCACCACTGATATTGATTGAAGAATCGACACATTCTTCTTTGCATTAAGGTCTCTTACTCGAATGAAGGGATATAAACACCCCTTCGTAATAAGCTTTTGTGCCTTAAAATAAGAAAGGAACTTTCCTCTATGCATCACAACATTACCCTTCCACTATAGGACTGGCTCTCCTAGAAAATGGAATCGATTAATATTGGTTCGGCAATCAACAGTAGCATAACAAGAGGACAACCAATTCATGCTCATGATAACATCAAAGTCAACCATTTCCAGTTCAATCAAGTTAGCTAATGTATCTCGATAATTTGTTGTCACTATACAATCATAATAAACCTGCCTATCTATGATAGACTCTCCTACTGGAGTCGATACTGCAAAAGGTTAGGTTGTATTTCACTCTTTTTAGCAACAAATAAAGTAATATATGATATAGTATCTCTTGGATCTATCAAAGAAAATACATCATGTGAAAAAATTGATAAGGTACATGTGACCACGTCTGGAGATGCCTCTGAATCCTACCGACCAGCTAATTCATACATATGATTTGGGTTGACACTTGAAGCAGTGCTTCGACCTGTACCAAATCCTTTATTTGATGGTGTCGGAGGACCATAAGAAGACGAAGGTGTTGATGATGTTGAGGCCGTTGCAGACCCTACAAGTTATGATCTATCATGCTTATTTCTATCTATGAGTTGTGAGCAATCTAGTAGCATATGACCCTCTACACCATACCAATAACATGCATTTGAACCACGCCGATAACTCCCTCTTTGAGCTTGGCCACACTGTCTGCAGGTAGGTCAAGGTGGTAATTTGCGACCGGTACCCCTCTGAGGTTGAAGGTTTGATGCCCTAGAAGTCTAACCTAATCATGCCTATGTCTCAAAAATCACGTTAGAGCACTAAATATGGAGCGTATTGCTGACTGAGTCTCTTTAGCTGGTCCTCAGCTTAAGGAAGCTCCACCACTTCCATGATACTGGTCAGCTATCTTAGCCCTCTTACACTGGTCTCTCTCGCTCTCTACTTCACGATTATGTTGTTCCTTCTCAAATTGTTGAGCATATTCCCTAATCCTTGCAATATCCAAATCCCTATTCAGGGCATAAACCGAGAGAATGTCCTTCAAGCAATCCGTGAGGCCACCTACAAAGTGATAAATCCTTAACCTGGGTACAAACCAACTATGGAGAAAATCAAGACAATTGCGTAAATCGCATGATATACTCTCTGACACTAAGATCACATTGATTTAGATTAGAAATTCATCTACCCTTGCTTCTCTAAGCTCTAATGGAAAACATGATCTATGAAGGCCTTTAAAAAGTTTGCCATAACCACTGGGGAAGCATTCTGCTCCTTGAAGGTTCCCATATCTCATATCAAGCAATAGCAACATCTTTCAGGTGATAAGAAGCCAGTTCAACAACATATATCTCTGATACATGCATCACCTTACAGATTCTTGAGTCTCATCACTGAACTATTGAGGGTCTTCGGCAAAGTTGTATCATATAAAGACTAGTGGATTCATACGAAGGAAAACTCAAATCCTAAATCCAGCTGCCTCTCTCTAAGCATCAGATACCTCTACACTCTGTCTCTGAGCCTGAGCAGCTACCAAGTGGTATAGGAACTATTGATGGCACTATTGGAGGTGCGGAACTCATGCATCCTTATGTACTGAGCACTTGAGCCAATAAAATAATAGGACTGGGCAACCCTTCTTAAGCCCTAGTCTAATCAACTGATACTAGAGACTGCTATGTGGTGGCTACCTCCTGATGGGTTCCAATAGTGGCCACCTAGACTATTTTATCCTTATTCATAACAAACATGATATGTAACACAAATAAGCTGAATATGAGTTAGAAATAACATTCTATGACTTTGCTTTATCATACGATCTAAATTATTAAAAAGATAAATTTCCTAAATGCCCTTGCAATTCCATAATTGTAAATGTGGAGTGAAATACATTAATAAGTAAGGTCCTACTTGACACAGCTTCATAAACTCCCTGGGATAGCTGAACCTAGACTCTAATACCAAGTTTGGCATGCCCAAAAACAGAGGGTACATAAGAACCCTATGGATGCCTATCCACAAATAAGCTATGACATGTAAGAAGTTATAAACTAATAAGCGAACGAAATAACCAATACATGCTAAATATACAAGCTATAAAGTTATGTGGGCAAAAACTATATAACATGATACATCATGATGTCTAGGAAGCCTCTAAAATATATGCAACATCATACTACTAATAACTCATCGAGACAAACCATGACGTACGCAACTAGCAACTTGTACATATAATCAAAAGTACTTGACATAAGCTAGCCCGAGTAGAGATGGAGCTCACCAAAACATCAACTACTAAAGTCGACAAAAAAACCTAACATGGATGTCTCATCCCCTATGAACTTGATCCTACATTTACTATGAAATGTCGCACCCCATATACATGGATGTCAGTACATATAGAACATGTACTTGTATTTAAAGTAGACAGAATAACAGATAAACAGGTATGTAAGCTCATACGAACCAGAAGGTAAATCGGAAGAATTAGGAGCATATAAGGAGTAGATACAGAATATACAATGGTAACCTATGCACCAACTTCATTAGTAATCATATGATATCCTAAGCAGTGTTCATTATATTATGATACCTATAGTTTGCCTAAGTGAAGTACTTTAATTATTCCTATTAAAATGGAGCATGTGATGGCCTATCAAAGGTGCCCCACGTTAACTATAAGGCATAAGTTTCCTAAAGGCTCATCTTTATGTTTCTATGCATATACTTTAATCGCGGTCCGGTACGAGGTACAACCCTCCGTGGGATCACTATGAGGGTCTGCCCACAGGCCATATGTACCATGTGTTGTCTTGAGTCAAGGGGAACTAGTACACGATATTCCAACTGATTCCAAATGCAAATGATGCCACAAGGGTAGGTACGCAACAATATTCAGGTTCACTATAGTGGTTTAGTCCCCATTTTATGCAAATAATCACATTGCAAGAGTGTGTCAAGTAGAACCTATGAATACCCACTCATTGCGATATTTTATCAAGTAACGCCTTAGACGGCCTATGACCATACTGATCATTGAAAATGAAATGGTAGTTCTCTTTATTTTGTGCCATCTCATGATCTAAACGAGCCGCACATACACCCTAATGCATGTTCCTCGACGTTGAGGGCACCCCGAAGAGAGGGGCATTTCGTGACATTTCTGATTGGTTGTCTTGTGTTTCTAATAAGTTGTTTAATAGTTGGCATGTTAAATGATATACAAAATATGATGGGTCGATATAGATTGACCCTAATTGAATAATGGTGAATTAATTTTATTTAATAAATTCAACGATAAAATCTCAAATCATATATTTGCACGAAATTCATGTTATTTTCGTTGAACCGCTACAAAATCAACAATTCCATAAATTAGAGGTAAATTTCATTCAACTAATCAAGTAATGTCTTTGTATGGTACCTAACTTTCCAAATATGATATCAACAATCTAAATATTGCTTCTCACATTAGCTTATAAGTAAGGTACGTATGTCCTTACCTCCTTAAATATAACTATCATGTGGTGGTTCATTCTTGTTTAATACAAAAACAGATATATACCATTATGAATCATAAGAAATCCAAGTAAAGATACTTATTATAGCCCAAAATGTTAATAAACTCAACCGGAAGAGGGTGACATGAATACCTTTAAGCTTAAACAATTAATCAAGTAGGTGACAAGTGCGAAGGTTTTACTTTCATGATTCAAGTGAACTAACTAAACCTTTATATGAGAATCATGTGGCATAGGTGGTGCCCTAAAGGCTAAGGGAGTTTTAGCTTTAGATACCTTGAATGATTTTGTTGATAATGATGTTATCACGAATTCCAAATAAATCAACGTACGAGGGTGTATTCTTTCACATCACAACCCACTAGCTTCCACCACTCAATTACGATCAATCAATCCAACATAGTTAACTAAAAAATAATATACACATGTTCATCAATAACCCGTAGGTTCATCAATAATTCATTCCAATATTTTCCACTTATACCCAAACTAATCTAATTTTTAATAATCATTCGGAGTGAATTTCTTATCTAATTTTCCAAATTACAAGGCGCAATCTTACTTTTGCACATAAGTAGAAACACCCAAAAGTTTCACTTTAATAAAAAATTCACTAATTATTTTCTTCCATTTCCAAGAAACCTAACTCATCAAAAAACCCATTCCGAAAGCTAGTGCAGCAATTCCAATTAAATGGTGATTTTCACTTTAAACCACATCCCAAATAAGTAATCCATAATTATATTCAAGTGTGGGTTAGAGAATTTACCTATTCGAAATCAACCCAACTTGATTTCTTGATGAATTTTTGAAATTCTTGAACGAAGATTGTCGCTTGTATAAGACTTAGGTTCCTATATGCTTTCTTGTTTATGAGAATAATTATTTGACGGTTAAATCATCACCTCGCTGCAATTGCTGAAGCGCGGTGGCAAAAAGCTAGTTGTGCTTCTGGAAATTCCAAGAAAAATGCTTAACCTAAGCATTCTATAGAAAGAATTGAAAGATGACCCCACTAACCCACATGTCAATTAATGACTAGTGTAAAAGAAATGATCACTTTACCCTTTGTTTTCTTTCATTTACTTAGTTGGCAATATATATGTTGCAATTTTCCTTAAAATATGCTCACTCAATTTAAAGCATATAATTAGTAAGCCAATACATCAAAAGTTCCATTTAACTTGATAGCGAGTAGCACTTCATTGCCCTTTTCGAATATTATTTGCCACTCTTCGAATGAAATTCTTAAATACAAATAATTATGACACACTCAATAATCCTTGATTTTGTATATAGTCCTCCATGTAACCCTTTATAGCTTAATGGATATATATTCACTTAGTAATAAACGTAATTCAAACTTCGAGATGCTACACCAGGCCTCTACGAACACGGCATAGGCCTCGCAAACACTAAGACCAAGACCACCGATCACAGCAAATGCAGTCGAGAACCCGTGAATGGAAAGAGGAAATGTGACTGCATCAGCTGATATAGATTAGCAAGTTTTTCTTAACTTAAAAATCCTTGATGAGGTGCTCAGGATTCTTTCAGAACCCCGTGTGCAAGCGACATATGACACCTACCAAATTCAGTATTTTGGACTCAATGGAGATGTCAACAATTCCAACCGAGATCGTCTCGACATAAAGTAGGTCCCACACTCAAAATCCATTTGAAGACAAATTCCAAAACGGGGCACGAAATAAGCCTGGAAGCCTCAGATCCGCACCAAAGGTCCTTTTAGACTAAACTCTACATTCTGGAGCTAACAAAATCGTTAGAATTACATTCTTAGGTCGTCTTCTTGAACTTTCAACCAAAGTCAACCATTTAAGTTTCAAGAGCTCTAAAACATGGAAACTTGCACAAAATTTGTAGGACAACTAGGTGACCACACTATTAGTCCCAGCAAGTCATAACTACCTTGGGGTCACTATAGTAACGCTATAAACACCCAAAACAATATATAAAGGATAAAATGATCTGAAGGGTCATTACAACATGCTAAAAAGGAATTTCATCCACGAAAATAGGAGTCAAGAAGTACCTGGAGGCTCAAACAAGTGGGAAAACTACTCCCGCATCTCATGCTCGATCCCAGATAGCCTCCTCGACTGGACGATGCCTCCAATGGACCTTAACCATAGGAATGGCTTTAGAATGCAGTTGTCGCACATCTTTATTTAGATTAGCAACTAGCTCCTCCACAAAGCTCAAACAGACATCCCATTTAACTGACTCATATGGGAGCACATGAAAGTTAACAAGAACATATTGGCGACGCAAAAAATGGGATAGATAGCTAAAACTGTAGAAGGTAGGGCCAACTCAAAAGAGATTTTACCAACTATCCACAGAATCTCATATGGTCCTATATACATGGGGCTAAGCTTTCCCCGCCTCCTGAATCGTGACACTCGAAGGAATACCTGGTCACCAAGTCCAAATCTCAAAAGCTGATGTATTTGGTCAACATTACTCTTATGCTTACTCTGAGCTGACATAAATCTATCTTGAATCACTTGCACATGATATAAGACCTCTAGAAGAAAATCAGTACCATGCAGATTCGGCTCCAAAGACCGAAACCAACCAACCATAGAGTGAAAATACCTATCATATAAAGCCTCAAATGGGGCCAACTAAATACTCGAGTGCTAGTTGTTATTATACGCGAACTCCACCAAAGTAAATAATTGTTTCCACTAACCTCCAAAGTCTAACACACAGGTCCGCAACATATCCTCTAAAACCTAAAAGGTGTGCTCCAACTACTCATCGGTCTATGGGGGAAAATGTGTGCTAATATCAACATGGGTACCTAATTCCTAAAAGGTTCTCTAAAAACTGGAAGCGAACTAAGAACCTCTATCTTAAATGATTAATGGTGCTATCCCGTGAAGAAAAACTACCTCCGGAATGTAGACATGAGCTAATCTCTCGACACTGAAAGATGACTGAATAGGTAAGGAGTTTGTTAACTTGGTCAATCGACCAATGATGATCCAAATACTAACAACACTTCTAGAAATCCATGCCAATCACATAACAAAGTCCATGGTGATGCGTTCCCACTTCCACTCTGAAATGGAAAATCTCTTAAACTCACAATCAGGCCTCAAATACTCGACCTTCACCTATTGGTAATAAAAGAAATGGGATATGTAATCTGTAATATCTCTCCTCATACATTTTCACCAGCTATGCTACCTCAAATCATGATACATCTTTGTAATGCCCGGATGAATTGTAGATCTAGAATCATGGGCCTCACAAAGAATCAACTAAACCAAATCCCTAACTCTCGAAACACAAAAACAACCATCAAACCTAAACACTCTATTAGAATATAAGTTAGCCTACCGATGTCACCTTGAAAAATCTAATCTTGGATAGCCAGCAAGGCCTCATCCTCAAACAGACAACCGTGGATCCACTCCAACAGAGATGATTGAACCCCAACATAGGATAACACCCACCTAGAATCTGAAACATCGAGTCAAAAAATCCTATTGGTGAAATACTAAGTGTATAAAGCCCAAGGTCGCTCCATGGCCGAAAGGCAGGCTAGACTACTCATACTCACTGCCTTTCAACTCAAGGCATCCCTTACTATGTATTTCTCTTCCACATGGTAGAAAATAGAGAGGTCGTAGTATTTCAGAATCTCAATCCACCTACACTACCTAGAATTAAGGTCCTTTTGGATCATAATGTACTGAAGACTCATGTGATTAGTGTAGATCTCACATGGGACCACATGCAGGTAGTGCCTCCAAATCTTAAGCGTAAAAACTATTGTGACCAACTCAAAGTCATGAGTGGGGTACTTGCACTTGTGCACCTTAAGTTTCTCGATGTATAAGTTATAACATGGCCTTGCATCATAAACACACAACCCAAGCCAATTTTGAATGCATCGCAATACACTGTGAAGCCCTCGCCCTAAACTTGAAGAGTCAAAACAAGAACGGTAGTAAGCAACTCCTTGAGTTTCTAAATGGTAAACTCACACTCCTTAGACCATGTAAAAGGAATATCAAGGTGAATCAATAGAGTCGGAGGTGTTGCAATAGTCAACAATCCCTATATAAACCACTTCTAGTAGCCTGCTAATCAGATGAAACTCCAAATCTCAATTACAAATAGCCTCAATCTTCACCAGATCGATCATAATACCATCATTGGACACCATGTTTCCTAAGAATTCTACAGAGTCAAGCGAACTCGCATTTTGAGAAGTTGACATAAAACAGTTGAACTCTTAGAGTTTGGAACACAGTCCTTAAATGTTGCTCGTGCTCCTCCCAACTCCATGACTATACCAAAATTTCATCTATAAACATAATTATAAATGTATAAATATATAGCCTGAGCATATACGTCATCAAGTCCATGAATGTCGTCAGGGCATTGGTCAACCTAATGATTATCAGTAGGGACTCATAATGATTGTAATGAGTCTCAAATATGGTCTTAGGTATGTCCACCATCCTAATCCTAATATAATGGTAACTAGATCTCAAGTCAAACTTAGAAAACATTATGGCACCATTAAGTTGGTCAAACAAATTATCAATGTGAGGCATGGGCTTGTAATAAATACACATCCACATATACCCATCCTTATTCTTCATAAAGAGAAATGAGAACCCCAAGGTGGCATACTCGGTCAAATGAATCCCTTACCTAAGGGAACTTAAAGCTGAAGACCGAGCTCCTTGAGCTCTATGGGGGCTATACGATAAGGAAAAATAGAAATGGAATGATTTTCCATTTCAAAGTCAATATCACGCTCTAGGGAAATTCCATGTAGATCAGTAAGGAAAACATTCACAAAATCTTGCACAATGGGGAGTGAATCCACTATAGGCCCCTTCCTACTAACATGACACACATAGGACAAATAAGATAGACACCCTCTAGCAACAAACCTCTGAGACCAAATAAAAGAGATAACCCCAATCGGCATGTGACTTAAAAAGCATTATCACACCACTAGAGGGATACCATGCATGGCAAAGGTAATGGTATTAGCAAAACAATCCAAGACCATATGGTAGTGGAATAACCAATACATGCCCAAGATAATATAAAAATCTAACATATCCAATACAATGAGGTCAGCCCGAGTGTCACACCCCTAGATAGTCACAAAGCAAGATCTATAGACCCGATCTAGTACTAACTACTCACTCACGGGGTTCGAACCATGCAACGATTCTAATAAAGGCTCAGAACACATAATCAACTGAGAAGCATGATATACAAATACATATGAGAAAGTATGGCCAGAATAAAATAAAATTGAGGTGGGCTAATGGCATAAAAGAATCGTACATATGATAACACCATCTAATGCCTCAACATCTGCCCTCACTGGAGCTGTATATAGGTGGCCCTATCCACTTCTACCCTTTGAATCAGATCTACCACCTAATCTACCTCCTCGGTATCCTCCCGAGCTCTCTGATGGGCACTCCATCAGTCTAGACCCTGGGCACTACCTCTAGCTAGAAATGCTACTACTGATACTAATTAAGCTAAATATGGAGCAAGTGGAATCGTCCCACACCAAGGATAATATTTGGACCAATGATAAATATCCCCACACTCAAAAAAATCTCGGGGTGAGGGCGGTACGTCCTTGGGAAGATCAGCTGCCAAGACCTGAAGAGCCAGAATATGAACCCTGGGAACTTTGATATGTGCCAGAACCACCTTAGTTGTACTTACTACCCTTAGAAGCCTGAAGTGCCACACTAATAAGTCGGCTATACTGACCTTGGTGAAACCACTGGCGAGGCCTATCATATGTGTCGCTACCCTAAAATGGAACATGTTATAGCTACCTTAGTGACGAGCCCTCTTGTCACTACCACATTGGCCTCATGGGACATCCTTTATAGTGTGGGTATGGTCCATAAAGTCTTAAAATGATCTTCTTTGTGAAGCCATACACTCGTTCTAAATACATAATTGTAGCCTCAAATGATGGACAAACAACGAACCCTCTACTACTCAATAGGTAATATCATTGCACTATGCATGGATAGCTCATGAAAACTTGAGTCATACTTTAATACCTCATGGATCCATGCTCCAACCTGGAGAACTGATCTCGGAGTCAATCCCTAACACTTCACAATATGAATTAAGCCAAAATTGCTTAAGAAAAATTTCGTCCACGATAGTAGAGGTGATCCAACTGGTCTACACCTAATAAATCTATGACAATACTACCTAGTTGACCCATCAAGCAGATAAACTGTGAAGTCGGCTCCTCTCAACTCCACCAGCCCCAAAGTGTACAACCAATAATGGCACATAGTCAACAACCCATGTGCATCCTCCCAATAACCCTAAAAACCTAGGAGGTGACAATCTCAAGAACACTCTGAGCATCTTCTTCTACTCTAATGGCATAGCCCTCACTATAATAATTGGTTGGGAAACATGGGGGCCGGTGGCACCTCTACCTTTGGAGCGGCAACGGTAGGTTGATCCTAGGATGTTGGCCTACCTGGAGTTGGGGCCTGGTGCATGCCCCGTAATATAGCTAGTAAATAAGCAATAGTTGTTTGTAAGTCTAGAGCCACAATTGGTCTGTATGGTGGTTGGGCTAGTCCCGACCCCACTGGCTCTAGAGTCTTATGTTTGTCCTGGGCTGGCGTTGTAGCCCTTGCACGACCTTGAGGTCATCTTCTGCCCCTAGTTGGGGCTCTACCAACAGGGTTGGGTGCATCACCCTAGTCGTTCTGTTGCACTTGTGAGCCATACTATGAAAGTATACAATAACCATGATTCTAAGAAACCAATAATACACACGATGCATATAACGATACAAACTAGAGAATTTTCCTAAAGATGTATTGTAACTTCCCAAAGATAGTTTCGCACATGTAACACCTCAGAAGTGTATAAGGTAGCTTGGAAATTTAAAAGTTGCATAAATTTATTGGTGCACTATTGTATGAGACCATGTATGATTTGTGTATTGTTATACAGCTCATGGATGGTTGTAGTAGAGTGAGATTAGAAAGTTGAAAAAATAGTGAGTCTATGACATTAATACATGAGCCAATATGATGGCTCATGGTTGGGAAGAAGGGTCGTATTTGGGACTCGTAGAAATGGTCCTCAGACTTAGGTGATTTTGTACTTGGAAGTCCAAGAGGGACTTGTATAGGTCATACATTGTTTGAGGGGTCACAGAGACCTGCTCATGAATTATTATACAAAAAGTTAATTTCCAGGGATTAAGTTTAATGACCTAAAAGTACGAGTCATGGATTAGAGAACGGATCATGCAATGGATTCGTGGTTCCAAGTTTTAGGTTAAGGTTTTTTCGTGGTTCTTCTATGAATGGCCTTTTACAGTCTGTGTAAGGAAGTATGGCCTGTTGATTGAGCCACAGAACCTGATCGACAATTACTTCACAAGGTTATTTGGTTCTTTTCCGACTCTTTTAATTCCTATACTACATCGTTTTAGGCATACTTTGAAGACCCATTACCAATTATAAGGCCAAAACCCCTCCATATTCACTCTCATCTCTCAAACTCCAAATTCTCTCTAAAGTCTTCTTTTTCTCCAATCAAACTAGGGTTTCAATGATTCCAAGCTTCCATTGAAGATTTCCATCAGGGATTTGATCAAGGTATGTGGGAAATTCAAAACATAGGCTCCTTTTTACCCATTGAGTCTCAAAGAAACCTCAAATTCTACTTTATGATTCAAACCCAATTCTAGAGTTATCATAATTTTCTTATGGGTTCAAATGATTTCAAGATTATTCATCATGATTGATCTTACTAGGAATGATTTAATCATATTTTTCAATATTTTCAATGATATGAAACCATGCCATGTGAATATTTTATGATAAGAATTCAAGCTATGATGATATGCATGCATTATTTTATGAAAGATTTTATAAATCAAGGATGCTTTCGAATAGAGTATCAATTAGTTTTATGAAAATATGAGGCTTCCAATTGAAGTACCTCCCATTATGAAAGAATGGCATGATTTAGATACGTTTGAGTGAAGTACTTCTTATTATGAAAAGACTATAATGATTTATATGCTTTTCATTAAAGTGTCTCTTATGAGTATATTATGAAATCGTGATTTTTAAAGGAACTATCCTTATGACTATGAGATTTTTATGAATGATTTGATATTACTAAATTCTTAACATGTCAAAGATTATGAATATGATTATGCATGTTTTCCATTGAGGGTTTACTTAGCATCGAGTTGGACAAGTGGTGATTACCCAGATTCCAGAACTACGTGCCCCTGTAGATTATCTCCCGATTGGACATTAGCTAGTGGATCCACCTAAGCTCATGATTATGGTCCTTACCTTGTCAAATAGGACACTCGAATTTCGATGTGGGAGTAGTACACTAAACTCTATCTTATATCTCACATGGTTTGTGTTAGTTAATAGTATCTCCCATAAAGATTTATAACTTCCTCAAAGACTTATGTTATGACCCTGATTTGAAGAAGAATGCATGACCTTGTACTATATTTTATGAAATCATATTTATGTCATGCTTACTTGGTCATTACATTATCATGTTTTCAGACTTATCATGCTATAATGTTATACTCATGCTTCTTTCCGCATATTCAATACATTCTGACTACTAACCATATACATCTCTTGTGCCTATATTATTTTTATAATATATGTTCTGATGCACGTCACTCAGGCTGCGGTTAGTAATGGATTCTATCAACTTTACTCAGATTTGATGAGTCATCATGGTTCAGGGAGATGGCCAGCCTTGTGCTTTTATGTCATTTTAGGCTTATTTCAGTTTTAAGATTCTTCAAGTAAGCTAGGGCTTGTCCTAGACACTCTTATGTAATAGATGCTTGTTCTCAGATATAGTATTTTCACATTTTGGTCTTTGTGTACACATATCAGATTTATGTTGAGATTATCTTTTGGAGACTTATATTTTGCTTCATGTTATTTCAGTTATGTTGTTATCTTAGGGTTATTCTATGCCTAGTGGTTCACTTGGAATCTCTTGGGATTCTAAGTACCATGTCACGTCTTGGGAGTAGTCTTGGGTCATAACAACACTGAATCAACAAGACTCTACTAGACATTAGCTATGTACATGTAACATCGGTGAACCAAAAGCTCTAATACCAATTTGTGCCATCATGAGTTGGTATTTTGGGTTGTGACAATCTTCAACTCTTGTTCCATGAATAGATCTACCAAAAAATGTTCACCTTGATAATCGAGGTTTTGTAGATTAGATGAGATAGAGCTTCATGATTGTCACGGCCCAAGACTACCTCCTAGTCGTGACACGGTGCTTAGATATACAAATGACCCCAAGTTAACCTAAGTATGTCATAACACTAAGATTCAGATACATAATAACAGTAGATAATTGAATGCAGAAGTTATATTGAATTTTATGTTAAGTCTGAATATTTATGAATGTATACTTGAAGACGAGTTTATCAAACATACTTAAAGCAGAAACAAAAATCTAACTAACTGTCTGGAAGCCTCTACTATGATGACTTGCTAGAATAAGCCCCCATCTAACTCAAACTATTTAAAAACTAAAAATAAATACTAAAAGAGAAACATGAAGGTCATCCCTGAAAGATGAGACTCACCAACTCTGTTGTTGCTGATAAGAGATCGCACTAACTATGAGTTAGATGCTAAAACTATATAGTGCGAAGGTATATGGTCAATACTTTGACTATACTAAGTATGTAGGGTATGCTTGATAAAACTAATAACTGAACATGTTGAGTCTGAAATACTGAACTAAAATGACATGAAGTAATACGATGACCAAGTAGTAAAACATGTAACTCATAATTACATAAAGTGAAATAACTGAATACAAGGCCAAGCAATAACTGAGACTAAATTATGGGAGCTACTAACCGACATTTAATCATATAATCTAACACGAAGTTTGATGTATAATCCCCATCAAAAGGGACCAACATACTTTTCTAGAGTATAAAGGCTAACTTGAGCTAATGTGGTACCACAAAGCTAATGTCCATAAAGGACTAATGTGTCAGTCTTGTTCTAGTAGGTGACCCTTACATACTTATGGTGGAACAAAGTTTTGGGACTCAGGGATTGTTACTAAATTTCTTAGTCCTCAACTAATGGGTGAGCCTTCATCCGTAGGTCCACTCAATGCCAAGCAACACTCCCAACGGAAACACGCAAATAAACTGCAAACTGTAATAGTCTTATAATACTGAATGATGTGATAAATTGACAATAACTAAGTAGCTCATGAAAATACTAATAATATGATGATAGGTTAGGGACACTTTATCTGAAAGTATCTTTAATCATGAAAAATTGATAATCTAAGGCATCCAACTAAAATAGCATAGTTTTGAGACATGAAAAAATCAACATTCTGAGGGTTCATGAAAATATTGTTTAGAAACATTTAATTATAGTTTGAAAACACATAATTAAACTATTCATGAAGAATGTTGTGAAAGATCATGAAAAGTCATACTTTACAAAAGAACTCTAATAGTGTAGAAATCATTAACTGAAACAGGACTCAATGGGTGAAAGGATACCCATTGATGAAATTCCACATACCTGGAATTAAATCTCTAGCTTGAATTCTTGAACGGAAGCTTGGAGATGAGCAACCACAGTTCTTGCTTGAGAAGAGTTTGATCGCACTAGATAATAGATTCTAAGTGGTTAGCATATGGGAGGGTTTTGCTCGACTTATTTCCCTTTAATCCCACTTAGGATAGGCTAAAATAACATAGTATAGGGATTAAAAAAGTGGGAAATAACCAAAACAACCCTGAAATAAAACTGAATTCGGTAGGTTCCATGAGCCCATCTACGATCTGTGGTTCCATCTATTAACCGTAGATATCTCTCATGGAAATCAAAGTAAATACTGAGTTTATAAAGTTTGATCTACGAGACAGATCTATGGTCTATAGATCAATCTACGAGCCATAAAAAAAGTTCACAAGAATCAGACTAAAGTTCGGAGTTTTAGGAATTTGATCTACGGGTCCATCTACGACCCGAAAAAGTTTCTATGATCAATAAGCCAACCCTGTAAATCTCAATAAAGATTTACTATTTAAGAAATTTGATCTACGGGTTGCATCTAAGGTCCTTAGTTCCTTTTACGGCTTGTTAAAGCTTCTCGTAAATCCCAAACTTTCTGCAAACTTGGATTTTCTTACCTTTTCATGATTTGTTCTGGACTTGGGACTTTTGGGGTGTTAAAATATCTCCCCCTTAGGAATATTCGTCATTAAATAGAGTCTAAACAAGACATAAAAAAGTTGGCAAAGAATTGCAATCCCAAGACTAAAAGTTAAATACTGAAAATTGATGGAGTGTATGACTCTAAACTAAAACATGAAAGCTACACTGACTTCACGAACATTCCTGCATACTAAGACATGGGAATAATTGAAATACATGAATATGAGTAGAGTATTATGGAGGAAATATTACCTCACACTAAACCAGAACTGGAACGAAAGAGGTGGGGGTACTTGGCCATTATAGTTGCTTCTGCTTCCCCAGTAGCTCCCTCAACTAATTGATTCCTCCAAAGGACTATTACTAAAGCGACTATCTTATTCCTCAACTTATGAACCCAACAGTCGAGAATCTCAACTAGGACATCTTCGTAAGAGATACTTCCTTTTACAACAATACTCTCTAAAGGCACTTCTTCAATAAGGATACATGAAACACTAGTTGCACTGATGCTAGCTTTGCGGGTAAATCTAGGTCATAGGCCACATTACCAAAGCGCCTCACAATATGGTAACAAACTGCAGAATGGGGACTAAGATTTCTTTTCTTCTAAAACCTCATAACCCTTTTCATGGATTTCTCACATACTACTCAATACATGAAAGGTTTTCTCAACTAAACTTTGAATCAAGATTTAGGAGTTATTCTAATGAAACCTAGTTTGGATTGGCTACTTGATGTGCCTTCCATGGATGATAAGACAAGTAAAAGAATGACTATTATGTGTGATTTATGCTTAGCACCGAGAGGATATTGAGATGGAAGCTTTTTCGTAGCTAAAGGTCGGGTTTCTAGTAGCAATCTCTTTGTCCCATGCCTATGTACCACCATAAGATGATTGTCTTAGATAGACATTAGCTAGTGGATCCACGTAAGCTAGAAGTTAAGGTTCTTACCTTGGAAAGTAAGGACACCCCTTTTCAGTGTAGGGTAGACACCAGATTCCATGTTATAGCTTACATGGTTTATATGTCGGTTAAGGCTACTTCCCAGAATAATGGTCAACTAAGATTACTTCTAGAAATATCTAACATGTATTCAGAAATGATTTTTACTTGCATTGACTATGATTATGTTTATGCTTCGAATCTCTTATTTTATGTTTTAACTTGGTCTTTGCATATCAAGAAAAGTCTTTTTAGCATGATTGGTAACTTTTATGCATTGCTATCATATTTGGTACATTCTTTGTACTAACGCATACTCGTGCCTACATTCTTTTAAAATGTAGGGTCCGATGTTTTTCGCATCCTCGTGGGTAGAGATCACTTTAGTAGTTTTGAGAAGTGGCGCGTCCTATGTTTCGAGGACCGAATTTTTAGTGCTTATCATCTTTACTTTTCAGATATTGTATGTGATGCATGAGTTACGTCTCAATCACTCTTTGATGTAATAGATGGCTTTGAGACTGTTTAGACTTCTGCTTCGTTTTTTGACATCTCTTAATGATATAAACTATCTTTTAAACTCTTAAACTCTATTGTCTTGTATGATATATGCTACGTGTCTTGTGTAGGGCATTTTGGGGTCCTATGCGTCATGTCACGTCTAGGGTATACTTTGGATCGATACATTTGTCATGACAAAGAAGATACAACAACTGATATGGTTTGCCTAGTTTTCCAGGTAGTTCCTAAAGAGACGCAAATGAAGGGATACAACACTCATAGGGACACAAGAGTTGGAAAAACGGATTTGAAGGTAAAAATAAAATAGGGGTAAAAAACCTAAAAGTACAAAAAAACATAAATGTAGTGGAGGCTTAATTTGTAGGACGGTTGTGAAGAGTTACGTCGTATAGGAAAGGAAACTCATGAATGTGGCATTTCTGAGAGGAGGGGAAAGCTAGTTTTGGAACTACATAAATTAAAAGAGAATCCTTGTTTGTGGTGCTGCCACGTAGGCGAGCCTAAGGAGTGTATATATATATATATATATGATTAATATATATATTTGTACTAACACCCCCTAACAACAAAGGTACAGTGATTTCATTAATTGAATTATGGACTACATGATTCGATTTTCAATTTAGCATTTTTTATTTTTTATATTTCTTGACATTTTAGTAGTTATAAATTATAACCTAATTCTTTTTTCTTTAGATTCGAGAGTTACACTCCAAACTTTATAGTAAGTAATTGATATATTTATGTTATTTGAAAAAAATAAAATAGCATGATCATATAAAAATAATGATGCCCTCAACATTTTCAATTTATGAATCCGCCTCTGACATTAATGATGTGTGACATGTTCTACTAACAAATATTTTAGGCTTAAGCCATCAGCAACCACTTAAAGTTGTCCGTGTATTTCATTTAAACACCTCTATTAGAGAATGTACCTATTGAACACTTATATTATTCAAAACAAGTACCTATTAAACACTTTTCATTGATGTGGCATGGAAAGTGCATTACACAGCTATTGAGCGCGTGAGAGACTATTTTTTGTTGTTTTTTTAAATCTCTTTTTCTTCCCTCTTCCTTAATTAAATCTAATTTCTTCCACCACCATTTCCACCGGTTCCATCGCTACCGCCGCCACCATCCACCCTTCTCATTTCTCTCTTATCGTCAGCCATCCCACTTTGTCCTTCACCACTGTCGTATTTCAACCTGAAATTGATCAATTTCCTTATGTACCAAACACACCAACGAGATAAAAAAAAAAATGGAGATAAGTTTAGCTACAAACAACACAATTTCAAAGTCCTTTTTCCCAGAAATATGTATTTTTTTCTAAAACAGTTCAAGTCTATCATTAACAATTTCTTTCAGCAACAAAGATGAGAAAAAGGATGAAAGTGAAGAAATTTAAAAAGTGTTGATTTCAAGCAAACAGTTATAAAAGTCCTTTTCTAGAGTTGAAAATTTTCTTCACTAAAACAACTCGATTTTACCATTACTGGTAGAATTTCTTTCAACTTTCTTAGAAATTGAGATGATAAAAAAAGGATAGAATTGAAGAAATCGCAGAAGGATATGTAGTTTGTTATTTCAATTTTATTTTCTTTAAAATCAAATTTGAAAAAGGAAATGGATTGGTGGCAATGGTGGCTCAAAGGAGGTGGAAGCCTTGAAGGTCCATGGTAGAACGAACAAAGGCTTTTTTTCCTTTTTTTTCTATTCCTTTCTTTATAATTTTTTAGGCTTAAGTCATATGCGGCCCCTTAAAGTTGTCCTCATATTTCATTTAAACACCTCAACTATAGGTTGTGCCTATTGAACACCTCAATTGTTCAAAAGTCATTCCTATTGGACACAAAATGCTGACAAGGCAAAAAAACATGTGGTTCACTCTCTTTAAGCGCGTAAAGTTATCAAAATAATTTTTTTCTTTTTTTTTCCTAACTTATACAACTAAACTAATTTTTTTTAAAAATAATTAACAAAAATAAAAAAGAAGAAAGAGTCATCTTCTTCCCCACCCAATATTCCCTTCCCTGCAACTATTTTCAATTTCTCATCCACCATTTCCATCAGTTGTTTTACGCACATGCTCAACCCACCCCATTCCCTGCACCCCATTCCGATGAATCTTCATTTATTTCAATGAGAAAAATATGAATTAAATTTTCAGATAAAAGTTTGTTATTATATTTTGCAATTTTGATAAATAATTACTAATGGAAAGAAGATGAAGACAATGAGTAACAGATTTGATGCAATCAATATGAAGAAAACAAATCGGTTCTAGTATTAGCTAATTTCTAACTTTCATTATTTCACTAACACTTGAACTATTCAATCGAGAATCCAAATTGCATCTTTACACAGAAACCATAAAGGATAAAATTGAATGAAGGAGAAGAAAGAGGTAGGGTGACGATTTGTTGGCATCGTAGTTGTTGCCGGCACTGGTGAAGAGGAAATGGGTCTCAGAGGGGGCGGGGGTTAAATAAAAAAATAAAAACAAAAATAAGTTTTTATATTCATAAAATTATTTTTGAATTATTTAAATAGAGATTTTTAAAAATATTGAATTCAATGCCACGTGTCATCATTTTATTGGTGGGTAGGTTTTTTAGAAAATTCTTTTTTAATTTTTTTAGTTAGTAAATAGATGTTTTTTAGAATATCATTTTTAAAATAAATTTTTGGATTTAAAAGCCATGTGTCATCATTTAATTCATCAATTTGTCATGTCACTGTCATGTCACAATGAGTGTAGTACACACATCTCATATTTTTGACCGATTGTCAAAAAAATGTCAAATAGGTATCAATTTTAAGGGGCATAGGTGTTCAATAGGTACAAACGTTAGTTGAGGTGTTTAAACGAATTGTGCAGACAACTTTAAGGGGCAACGAATGACTTAAGCTAATTTTTTTAAAAATATTTGGCTCAAAATGCCACATGTACGTTAGTCATTTGTCAATCATCACAAGTGTAGTACACACATCTTATACTTTTAGTTGATTGTCAAAAAAATGTTCAAATAGTTTAAATTCAAATGGGTACAAGTGTTTAATAGGTATAATGTTAGATTGATGTGTTTGAGTGAAATATACGAACAATTTTGAGTCAATATTTTAAATGTTAAAATTATAATTTCAAATTTACAAAATCATGTGAAGATAATTTGAACAGTTTTTAGAGTTTTATTGCGCTTCCTTTTACCCTTCCAAAATCCAAACCTTGGCAGACATCTGGTGAAAAGATTAGTTTAAAGAAAAACAAAGTCCACTTTGCGCATCGGAGACTTCGCCGGAACTCCGATCTGCCACCCCTCCAATCCCAATGGATTTCCAACTGAATTCCCAAATCTCCGGTGACTCTCCTTCTTCCTCCGCATCCTCAACCGTTCAAACACCCTCCACTTCCAACCACCACCACCAAAACGGCGGCGCTCCGATCAACAACAACGACCCCATGCATTCTTGGTGGGAATCCATCTCTAAAGCTCGTTCTCGCATCCACCTCCTTTCTTCCCTCCTCCCCTCCTCTGACGACTCCACCACTGACGCTTCTCTCTCCGCCCTTGCTGACTCGGACCGCCCTGCCCGGTCCCTTCTCCTCTCTCCGGGGGCATACTTTTCTATTTCTTCCTCTCTCTCTTCCCCTTCCTCCGGCGCCGGTGATGACCCACTTTGTAACTGGCTGTACGACACTTTCCTTTCCTCTGATACTGATCTTCGTCTTGTGGTACTCTCCTTTATCCCCCTTTTATCCTCCATCTATCTCTCCCGAATCCATTCTTCTATTTCTACATCTCTATCTGGTTTTGAAGCTGTTCTTCTTGCCCTTTACGGCGCTGAAACCAAATCCCGCGGAGGAAAACCCATACTCATTTCTATTCCCGATCTCTCTCAGCCTTCTCTATATCATAGTCCTAGAAACCCCACATCGGTAAAATCAAACTCCAGGTCGTCTAATGCCCAGAATCGTCCTTTGGTGGGAGTTTTATCGCCCCCTCTTGAGCACGAAATTGCTGTGAAGTCAACTAAACGTGCTTGCATTGTTGGGGTAGCTCTAGATTGTTACTATAAACAGATTTCCCATATGCCCAGTTGGTCTAAGTTGGATTTTTGTAAATTTGCTGCTGATTGGGCTGGTCAAGATTGTCCTTGCGTGTCCGAATTTGATGAAACTGATGGAGATTCCGAGAATTCTGTTGAAATTAGTAATGGGGATCTGGAGCGTGTTTCTGAAGCGATGGAGAATTTGAGAATTGAAAATGGATATGATGAATTAAGACCAAAGGGTGCAAGAATTCCACTTCCGTGGGAAATATTGCAGCCTGTGATAAGGATCTTGGGACATTGTTTGTTGGGTCCTTTGAATGCTGAGGATGTCAAGGATGCTGCTTCAGTGGCAGTGAAACGGATGTATGCAAGGGCTTCACATGAGTTGAATCCGCAGGCAATTTTGGCAACTCGGAGTTTGATTCAGCTTGACAGGAAAGGTCGTCAGACAGCTAAGATAGCTGCTGCAGCAACTGTTATGTCAAATGTTAACACACCCAGTAAAGCTAAAAAGCCGGAGATCCTTTTGGTTTCCAAATGATTGCAGTGTACCCGATGTTTGACTGGTTTTCACTTATTATTTTTTCACTTCCCTTATCAATGACGAGTTTGTGTATGTTAGAATTATTATAAGTATATTGTTACTATTATTTTTTAATTAGACCTTGTTAGATTTTATATGTAGTAAATGTCTAATGCCAAAGAAGGTTTGTATGATTTTGAATTTGATGTGGCAACTTGCTTGTGTGCTCTGTAACTTGATTTTTATCTCAATATTTTGGAGAGGGAACAGTACTGGTTCCGTGTGGTTTACTGCCTTTCTCTTATGGATTGCACATTACTCATCAGCTTTGTCTATTTCTTTTGTGTCTATCCATGTCTTGTCCTTTTAGCTTTGAGACTTTAAGCAGCTAAAACCCAAGTGGGCTGTCTTTCTTAGGTAATTACTACATATCTATATATTTTTCCCTGTTTGTCACTGCCATTTCAGATACTTGTCAACTTACCAAAGTCATTAGTTGAATGTTCAGTTTTGTACCCAGTTGTCTCATATGATTTATATTAGTAGATGAATCATGTTAGAATTATGATGGAATGGGTTAATAATGTTGTGTTTGAAACATTTCTTTTTGTTTTTGCGGTAGTGCTTCCCAGTATGTAGAATAGACTGAAGCTATCATCATTCTTAAACCTCTAATGTTCTGTACTCCTTTTTAATATCAAATTAAAGAAATGAAAAAGTAATAAGTACTTGTGTAAACTTATGCCAGATACCTCGTCCACTATCTGCGCCATAGTCTGTGTATATGGAGTTCATCAAGAATATTGGATTGTAGTATTCTAGAGATGATGAACACTAATTCAGAGCTATGGATACACACTTCGAACACTCAATAAAAGGGTTGAGGGCTAAGTCACTTGGTGAGCTTCCTGCCTTTGATTGTTGAGGTGGACTGGTGGAGGGTTCATAGCCTATCAGTGGCATACATTTCCTTCCCCTTCTCCCTCCTCCTCCCCCTGATCTAACTATAGTGATACTCAATAATGGTATTGTTTCCCTTTATATATGGAGAATGATAACTGATGAAATTTCTGCTTCCACCCTGTGATATGGACTTGACAAGCATGTTTTCTCAGTCTCTCAAATCAATCAAAATTAACGTCAAGATATCACTTGATATGTGGATGGTAAGTTAGGCAAAACTGTAATATACAGTTGGAACTTCTATCATTTAGTGAAAATACAGCACTTGATGGAAGGAGGGAAAATATACTCCATGATTGGCTTCTCTGGCTTTGTGTGCAAGATTGATTATGAACATGATATATATAGGGCCTTTTTGCGAGTTAAATGTTGGGGGCCCTAGATAGAAAGGTATGGAGGTCGAGGATTAGGGTAAAAGGTTAGTAGCTAGTTGGGTGTTGTCGCGCTTTATGTGAGAGAGGTAGGGGTCTAGCCTCTTCCTTTCCTCTTCTCATTATTGGTAGTATTATTTAGCAATTGCATAGTTTCTTATTCTTCTTTGTGTGGTACTATTTGTTGCTTCATTTGCTTTGTACCTTGCTATTCGGTTGTTATATTTTTCTTGCAATGCTACTTTGATAACATTACTTTTGAGCCGAGGGTCTATCGAAAACAACCTCTCTACCCCACAAAGGTAGGGTAAGGTCTGCATACATCCTACCCTCTCTAGACCCCACTTGTGGTATTACACTGAATATGATGTTGTTAGTTTTATGTGGGAGCAAGCATTGTGTTTACAAATTACAAACCTGTTTATAAGTGACTGAAGTGTGGCCAAATTCTGTTTATGTAGTTTGGATAATAGAACTTCTGGTCCTGTTTTAATCTTGCACTAAATTTTGTTTGAAGGTGCAGGTGGTATTCCAGGTATAACCCGATATGTTCTTCATATATATGCATTGTAAGTAGGTGATTTCATCTTAAGTATGATATTCCTATTTGGTACGTTATTTAGTTGTTGTTTCACACTGGAAGATTCTGCTATTTACGATATTGTCATTAGGGCCTGCCAGGAATGATACTGTGCACTGATGTGAAATGGAACTAGTCATGAATTTGATTACAGACAAGTCTAAAGATCAGCGGAGTTATTTCATAGTTGCTCGAGTTCATCTTTGTATGTTTCTGATATGTGCGGTAGGTTCATTGTTTGAATGTCATATAAACTAACTCATCTGGCTTCACTTTTCAAGCATCTTACTTCCGAGTTTCATTGCTCCTTGCTTTTTATCTGTAGGGGAGGGGCAAGAATTTTGTGATCCTCCCTTCCGTGAGATGTGTATTCCAGAAGTTGGAATTCTAGTAACGTCTATTTCATGTATATGCTTTAAGCTCCCTTTTGTACTCAAACCTCTCAACATTTCCCTGAGATACTTTGATGTTCATTTCACATGAATTTGTTGGAATAATGTTATGTTCTTTGATTTTGGAATAATGTTTTGTACTCAAACCTCTCAACATTTCCCTGAGATACTTTGATGTTCATTTCACATGAATTTGTTGGAATTTCTTTACACCTCCTTAGCGAGGGACTGCTTGAAGAGATGATCTTTGAAGTGCTTGCACCTCAATTTTCTTTCTGTTACCAATGGAGTTGTTGACGTTAATTTTATGTTGTTGTATAAGAAAATGGAGCAAAAATTTATTTGTCAAAAGGATATATGAAATTGGGAATAGGTGTTTGCAAATGTTACGTATGTGTATTCTCTGTAACTGCAACAGGTTTTTGTTTGGTAGGTCATTTGATATTCCTCTTTACCCTCTTCCTTTACTGACTTGCAAATTGACTAATTATCTTTCAACTTGCTCTACCTGTTTTACTGCATTTGTTTTCTTGCCCTTGTTCTGAGTTGATAGTGTTGGGAGGTGAGCAGATAGTCAGAGAAGAGACTACTTTTCTATTGAAGTTGTTATTTTGGCGATGTTGAAGTTTGTCCCCAGTTTTGGGTTTTGATTGAAATAGTGGCTTGCAGGTGCTTTTCAAGTGAAGTTTCTCAAATTTCAAACTTTACCACCTTGTTTGGGTGGCGGTTATGTATTGTTTCATAATGTATCGTATTGTGTTGTGATGCATCATATTGTATTGTTTTAATGAATACAATGTTTCGATTGATTGTATCAACCTCTGTTACATAATTGTCACATTCATAATTTGAATGGTAAACCTACAAAGAATTTTAGAGTAGAGGTTGAAGCTACTATGAAAAGCTAGAATAAATGATAAATAAAATTATTAAGTAATAAGTAAAGACAAATGAGAAGAAAATGTTAAGGTGACGGTATGATCACACCAAATCGATCGTTCTATAAAATATGATATTTCGCGATTACCCAATGATGAATTTTTTTTTTCTTTCCGGTGGTACCTACTAACATTCTGTCATTGCTCAATTATTGGCTTTTATAATAATTTTCATTGCATCACAAAGAAATGCAACGTTACAGATACTAAAAAATGGTTTTGACTTTCACCAGATACATTGAACATTCAACTTTCATTTTCATAATACCTTTGTGTTGTGACGTAAATTCATGTACAAAAAGAATATATGGAAAATTTCATGTACAAATAAAATAGCAAGAGAAATTATATCCTCAAAGTCAAAAACTTATGTTGCCTCTGATACGAAATAATTTCCTGTTGTGGAGTCATGTCAGTGATTTTTGCCAGGGTAACTTCCCAGTGTTTGGGTCAGTGAACATCTGTGCTACTCGATCCTTAAGGCCAGTGTCAGTAACTTCACAAAATCGACTAGACCAATCTGGTGGTTCAACAGCTCGTGTTCCTAAACCAGGGGCACGATCCCTGGACCCAACATTTCTGTGTTGTTGCCAATCAGAAACATAAGTAACCACCCTCCTGTAGAACTTCTCCTTGAAGACATCCCAAACTTGATATTTGTAATGGTTAATCACCAGCACATTTCTATCCATATTGGCCTATCTAAACTCAGACTTTAAATGAAAATGGTGAACCACATTGATTAATGTTGAATTTAACGCTTCCGGTTTCACAATACTCTTGTGCCTCTCAGGTGCAATCATCCTGCAATTGTACCCCATGGTGACCCCTTGTGTTGGGACATGTTTGAGACCAGATGGTCCAAAATTATGGCATGACACCCGCAACTCAGCAACTTTACTATTACTACTCCTTGATTGGTTTCTTAATATGTCAAGCAGTGACATACCAGTAGGCAAGTGGAAGAACTCATCGACATCCATAAAACCAACCCATTCACATACATCTCTAGCTCGTAATGCACAATGAGCAAAACCTGCCTCTTGAGTCTTGATCCAAGGCCAAACATGTCGTGTCACATTTATGTTCCCATCCATGGATAATAGCTTAATAACAGCATCAATATCGTCCAAGCTGTTATTATCATAAATAAACCAATGCTGTACTCCGATTCTAGTATGGTACATGATCCATGTTAAATTAGGTCTTGGGCCTAACTCACACCCCAAAAGCTAGCTCAAAGGGAGGAGAATTGCCCAAGCCATATAAGGAGTTCACCCATCTCATTAATCACCGATGTGAGACATTTGTCATTCTTTAACACCCCACCTCACACCCAGTGTTTAGCATCTGGTGCGTGGGCAATTTTGATTTTGGGGGCACCAACATCGGGTGAGACGGGCCCTGCTCTGATACCATATTAAATTAGGTCTTGGGCCTAACTCACACTCCAAAAGCTAGCTCAAAGGGAGGAGGATTGCCCAAGCCTTATAAGGAGTTCACCCATCTCATTAACCACCGATGTGGGACTTTTGTCATTCTTTAACAATCCACTCTTTCAAGAAGCTGGCCTGGTTTCTTAACATTGTGCAGACACACATCTGGTGATGTTTTGACCTGGCAAGTTGAGCTGCAGACGACGTTTAGGACTCGCTATGGACTCTAAAGGTTCCTTACCAACCATTCTAACAGAAACCTTAATGGGCTGATTCATGTTACTAGTCGTACCAACAAACCTCTGTGGATTATTCAGTATGCTCACTGGGGTATTACATCGAACAACTTGTTGAGCAATGGATACAACATCTGATTGTAACACAAATTTGGGATTCTTAACATCCCAACCAAAAACACACTTGAATTTCGAAGCGTCCGATTGTTTTCCACCACGAAGATTGAACCCTTTAACAAACACGATGGTCGTGTTATCGCGATCGATCATGGCCTCATAGGCCAACGAATTCCACCGACGTGATGGCCCAATTGAGAGGTTGTAACCGGTAGGCTTGACGGAAAGTGACGTCAGGACTCCACGTGGATTAATCAGGGGACATCGAACGAGCTGTTGGCCCAATAATTCATCGTTTTCAACTGATTCAGGAGGTTGAGAAGAGTTAGGATTAAGGTAGGTCATATTTCATGAATAAGGGAGTTGAAGGAGGGTATTTTAGGAAAACAACTGTCTCGTCCGGGAATTGGACGGTTTCTATAACTGGAACAATCGGCTTAACACCGGGTAGGGCTGTGGTTGCCGCCGGCCGCCAGGGATGAAACCCGCGAGAAGAGAAAATGAAGGCAGCAAAGAAGACAAGAAGAAGAGTACACCAGAAGAAAGATTTCCTGGGAATTTGAACTGCTGCACGTTTCTTACGATGATGTTTGATTCCCAAGAAAGGAATGTGAGCCATACCCACGATGTTAATGCTTCAAATTCAGCAACCCCTGTTTCTGAGCAGAAATAGCGATGATCATCATCGTCTTCTCCAACGATGAATTTAAATAATACAATACAATAAAATTTAAGTAACAATCAAAACAAACATTATATTTAGACTAATAATACAATACAACGAATAACAACTATCTAAACAAAGTGTAAGAAACTTAATGCTTTTGGTATCGGTATCCCTTTCACTACTTGTGTGAGTACGCCTCATTTGTTTTCATTCCCTAGTGCATAGAGCATGAGTAATCTACTTCACTCGAGAAGAAGAAATTGTTGAGTGAGCAATCCAGTCTCTAGCCCTTCAATGATGGATTTGTCTTCAAAAAACCTCTACCTCGGTAGAAAACCCATCCGATAATTGACTGTTTACTCATGCTTGGAAGACTGTTGTTACTGATCTGATCTTTTCTTTCCTGGATGTAGACGAGACAAAGATTAACATTAAGACGTCTGAATATGAATATATGTCTGAATGATTAAGAAGTTGTCTCTAGATTTGAACATTGAATGATTAAGATTGTTTGTTTTTAGCAGCTGAATATATATAATTCATCATTATATCAAATGTCTAACCTCTTATTCACTAGAACTAATTCTTAGTTTATAAATAATAATATTACTATGTGAAGTTAAATGCTTAGTACTTTTAAGAATATATATACACTAAAAACAAGTATGTAAGAATAAAAAAGACAGTCCTAAATTAATAATATTTTTTTTACATGTGTGTAAATATTTAATGCATATTATTATAATTTGGTATTAGACTACTAATTTTATTGAGACGTTCTTGGCATAGATCCAAGACATTTTCTTTCAGAAAAAAAAACTTAATACCTAAGCTTTTCTAGAGCAAGCAAGTCAGCAAATTATTTTCTACCTCAATAATAAACTTGAACCAACAAAAGTGACAAGAGTTATTGATGAACCTAATCTAGAAAAACAAAATATCAACAAACAAACATAGGTCAAGAGTGGAAAAAAATAAGAGTATGACATGTCTCTCTAAAATGCCAACACATTAATGAAAATATTATTAATTTTCTTGATCTTTTTGTTTATTCATTGCATATTTTAGTGATATGTATATGAGGTAACAATATCCAATCAGACTAATCAATCTAAAATGTTATCGAATAAGCACATACGAAACTACTAATTTTATAAACAAAATATAAAATTACAAGCAAAATTTCAGTGTTCTTGAGAAGAAAACGGTAATACCAAGAATAATTTGAGTATACAAATTAATAAACAAAGTACTTATAAATTTTCTTGAAAATTTACCAGTTCAAGAGGAAAAAATTCAACACCCGTTTAAAAGAAAGGAGGAAGATGCTAATAATGGAGAGAGGGGGAAGGCACAATGTATATAGAGAGAAAAAAATAACAATGTTTGAGTTACGAGGAAATAAATTAGCATTATAAAAAAAGTCTGAATAGAAATAAGACTCCCTCATAGATTTGAACGAATCAGATGCTTTCAAACCCATTAAGAGTTTTTTTTTTAAAAAAAAATGCACTTAATGGCCCAAAGCAATCTTCAAGGCAGTGGTACTTGAAATTTCATTAGCAGGTGATTTCATTTGATTTCACCATGATCGATGAAGACCAATGCATCTATGTGGAAAAAATCAATGAAAAGTTTATAAATTTTTTTATTTACGTAGATGATATTTTATTGACTGAAAATTATTTAGAATATGTCAAAATTGTCAAGTCATGGCTTTAGAAGTTATTTGATATGAAAGACATGGGTGAATGAGACTATATATTGGGTGTTAAGATCCAAATAAATTGTTTTAATAAACTTTTGAGCTTATTTAAAGAAACATACATAAAGAAAATATTGGACGGATTTCAAATGAATAGTTACAAATCCATGGATACTTCTGTAGCAAGAGGTGAAACTTTAAACCTTGAAATATGTCCAAAGATTGGAAAAGAAAAGGAAGACATGTTTCGAGTTCCATATTCTAGTGTTGTCTGGAGTTTGATGTATGTTATGATGTGTATTCGTCAAGTTACTTTTTATGCCATGAGTCCGGTTGATAGGTATCAATCCAATCTTAGAAGAGATCATTGGAAAGTAATAAAGAGAATATTTTGATACCTGAAGGGAACTAGAGATTATTCACTATGTTATAGAGAATCTGATTTATTCATAAGAGGTTATACAAATACTGATTGGACTAGCGAGTGGTATGATAGAAAATCAACATTCGATTATGCTTTTTTACTTAATGGTGATGCTATTTCATGCAAAAGTAAGAAACAAACTTGCACAACTCTTTCAACCATGGAATCTAAATTCGTGAATTGTGTGTCTACAGTACAAGAAGCTGCTTGGTTAAAGAGATTCTTCGAGCATTTGAATATTGCAAGAATTCTAAGGGTCCCATGATTTTATATTGTGTCAGTTAAGCGGCTATCGCATACATGAAGGATCCTCAGTATCGCAACAAGATCAAACACATTAACATCAAGTATAACTTGTTGAGAGACATAGTAGCAAGTGGAGAAATAAATTTACAATGCATTCCTTTACACATGAAATGATAGCTAATCTTTTTACAAAGACAATATCTAAAGACTTGTTTGAGAAACATGTTAACGCTATAGGTTTGCGCATGATATGATAATAGTTTCTTGTATTGTAAAATAGCTTGAACGTTGTATTATTCTCATCAACATATGACTATTTTGAATTTATATATCATGCACATGTGGATATGTTTTAAAAATAAAGAATGTCGTACAAGTCACGAAATTGACTCTCATACAAGTAATCGCCTTTTACGTCAGAGAACGTGAAATGATGATTTCCACTATCAAATAATGACTTGTTTTTATAAGTCAGACAAGAGTTTCTCTAAGAAGATGATTTTGAGGATCATTAAAGAGAGAAACTCGGGTTAAGCATCTAGACGTGTTTAAATCAAGCTCTGTACGATGTTGGATAATCAACCGAATGAGACACATGCACCAGATTAGGTGAAAATTTCGTAGCATGTGTGTCATACCTTGTGTGTTATGCAATCAATTGATTAATTAAAGAACGACTCCCTCCTTCAATATGTGATATCCCAAAAAATTAAATTAAATTTTCATTGGAATATCCTTTGACCTTTTACTGTTTCTTGAAGTTTCGATTGGTATTGCTATTTTAGCATGTTACTAATAGCCATGAGTGATTCGACAATGCATTGCATGTCTAGAAAAAAATAGTTGATTTGAAACAGATAGATTCGAGTAGAAAGGGAAGATGATTAAAATGTATAATTTAACTTGTATACATAAGTCAACTATTATGCTTCAGTATAATTATGTATATGAAATAAAACATGAACTCAAATTCATCTCTTTAAGAAGATGAGAGATCGAATAAGTAACTACTGAAGTGAGTGGAATCTCAGGTATTGTGAGTAATAGTATTCTCAGTGAATTCCTTCCACATGTGATTGGATTCCTACGTGAGGCTTGTAAAACCTTAAAGGTAAACTCTTGATGCTCACATGTCCCACGAACTATTTGTCGTATGAATTGTGTGTCTAGTTGATGTTGCATTGACTTGGGTCTTGTCCACCATGTACGAAGTGAGAGATGTAAGTTTTGGGTCATGGATCTTCCATGTGAACCGACCCGATCCAATTCAATCCAACCCAATAATTTTTCAGAGAAAAAATCAGGTTGAGATTATCCCTTATCTCTATTTTGTAAAGAAGAGGGAACATTTACTGAGTAACTGCCCAACCTCTCTTTAGAAAAGGTGAGAATCTCGAAGCAAAATAAGAATAGAAAAAACAGGGTGAAAAAGAAAAATGAAAACTATATCTTCTAACATTAACAAAACAAAAGAGGCATTTAGTTTGTGAAAACATAACTTTGATTCCTTGAGACTCAAAATGGGACTTGGAGCAATATCTTAACAAGATTGAATTAACATTCAACTGTTGTTAACATGTACACAAACTTGTTTCTGTTAAGTAAATCTTACATTATTCTCTCTCTATATATATATAATTTTTTTAAAATTAAAATACTATGTCATTAACATTAAGTTTATAATTTCAAATTATTTGCGCTTTTTTGTATATTTCTATTTTATATCTCAAAGAAAGTATTAAAATATGTATATAGCATCTAAAATTTATCATACTGCATTATGCTTTTTAATTGAATATTTGAAATAAATGTGCAATACGGGTTATCATAAATCAGTACCAGAATAAAGGGGAATATGGGTAATAAAGGAGAAGGGGTGGTGGATGAGGTGGTTTATATTTTTCCTCTCACAATTTGATAAAGAAATTAAAAATATATTTTTTTTTCCTTTTCACAATTTATTTTTTAAATAATTTTTTTTGAATTCATATATCAAATGTCATCATTTAATTTGTCACTTTATTATATGAGCACGAATAAATTATATTTTTATTTAATATTCTTAACTGTTTGTTGAAAAATGTTTATAATACAAATTTAAAATGATAGAGATGTTAACCTAAATAATTCAAGCAAATATAAGAACAACTTTTAGTAAGATTTAAGCCATTTTAAAATTTATATCATGATTCATACATAAATTTAGAATAAGAGAATTTTAATTTTATTTTAATTAGATAGAAAAATTGAACATAGTTATATCTTGTAGGTAAGCAAAAGTTACAATTTTGCAATTTTAAGTCTTACTTGCGGCGGGGCAAAAGGATAATTGCCAGGCTACTAGTGTCACTATAAACTCGAAGGTCTTTTTCGGATCCTGCCGGCCGGCGACGATGAGTTTGTCACTCATACAAAGTTACTCCTCATCGGAGGAAGAAGAACAAGAACAAGAACAAGAACCTCACTACGACAACTCCGACGATGACCTAAAAGATGACGTTCCACAGAATCGTTACAAACCCTTTTTTAACCCTAATCCTTCTTCATCTTCCTTGCTCCCCTCTGCTCTTGATGCCTTCTCCGAAGTAAATTAATTTCCTTAATTATTTACCTCTAAGAAAGCTGTATCCTTTTTTCATGTTATTACATTTATGTTTGAAATTATTGGAGATTTCAGGGCCGCCGGAGTTTTTGAACAACAGTGTTGAAGAAGCTGGAAAGGACGTGAATGAACAGAGACACGGTCGCCGTAAGTACAGCAGAAACAAGAATGATTTACCAGCCGGTACTTTTCTAACTCCTTTACTTCCTCTTAATTCTATTCTATATGATGGAATTTTTGGTGTTGTATTTATACAATTTGGGCATAATTTTCTGTAAAGAGAGATTGGGGCTTAAACAATTCATCAATTTTCAGATTAATACTGCTAGTGGAATTTTCTTTACAAAATTAATGATTTCGTTCAGACAGTGGTGCTTAGGAACATTTATAAGGCAGCTGTTATACAACTTACTCTAGCAAAACCAAAAAGCGCGAAAGTTCTTAGGCCAAGCCTTCTGTCAAAGCTAATGTTATAACTAAAGTATGTTCATTACCTCTGACAACAACGGCGAATCCAGGATTTTAAGCTTGTGGTTCCAGTAGGGGTGCTTATTGGGTGGTTCGGTTGAATATCTGTACTTAACCACTTCGCTTATTGGTTATCAATTATTAATGGGATAAGACACAACTATCCCCTAGACTATGACCGAAATTCCGGAAACATGCCTTAACTAAACTAAGGTCCTATTACCTCCGAACTCATTTTTTTGTAATTTTATACACCTTTTAACTTACGTGGCACATTCTGTGACTCCACGTAGTTAAGGCGCATTGAAGATGTTTGGATGCCATGTAAGCCAAAAAGTTGTACAAAATTACAAAAAAAATAGATTCGGTAATAGGACCTTAGTTTAGTTAAGATGTGTCTCTAGGATTTCGGACATAGTCTAGGGGTACTTGTTCCTTGGCCCGTTATTAATTGTACTAAACCGCTAATCGAACCAATATAATATCAATTTATTTGGTACTCCCTCTGTTCCTAATTACTTGTTCATTTTTTTTAGTTGTCCCTAATTACTTGTCCATTTTGACAAATCAAGAAAAAATATTTTTTTTACCTATTGTACCCTCTATTAATTACTTTGAAAAAGGTAGAACTTTTTGAAAATCTGAAGTTTTTAATTCATCTACCTCATAATTAATAGAGATAAAATGGTAAACTCACTATGTCAATCATTGCTTTCTTAATAGGTGTGTCAATTCAAAGTGGACAAGTAATTAGGGACAGAGGGAGTACTAATTTAGCGGTTATCAATTGACTTATCGAATATGTAAAATGAAAGATAAAAGTACATATATGCTTGGAGGGAGTTGAGGATAAAAATTGTAATAAACTCATTCATAAACTAGTCAAGTTTTTTACTTCTGTATGATAATATATGACGGGAGGCGTGGAGTTGAAGCATATGAAGTTGAGCGAACTGAACCCCGATTAGCATCCCTTGGAGGCTTGTAAAAAGAAGCCAAGGGAAATTGGAAAACACTCCATAGGAATTGAACCCGTGTCACAGGCTACAAGAGCACCTCAACAGGTTCCTTCCTTGCCACTAAACCAACTGATCATTTTAGTTATGGGTTTCCAACTAGAATTTTCTTATATATTTAACAAATTCTAAATATAAAGTATAGGATCCGGGTTCAAGTTATTGGGTCTCTGGGAATCCCCAACAATTACACTGGATCCGCCCCTGATCTCTGAGTTTTAGAATTTGTTTTTTTGATCCAACTATCTTTATACATTTCAGTTTGCTGTCTAGATCATTAAGTGAAATATAGTTAAGCATCACTAGAAAAGGAGAAACCTAATAATATAGAGTTAATACTTAATGGAGAGAGTGGAGAACCGAAGACAGACTTTTTCAGGAAAACTTGCCTTGTGAAAGGGATTAGATGTGGTTATTTAACTTTGTAGCCATAGCATAGGAAACCGAAATGAATGAAACTTAAATAGCTTATAAGTAGAGTGTTCCGTAGATCTGGTTGAAGCCTGTTTGCAATCCAATGCTTTTACTTTGCACACTTCAACATTTTAATCCTCTAGTGTTCCGTAGATCTAGTTGAAGCCTGTTTGCAATCCAATGTTTTTACTTTGCACACTTCAACATTTTAATTCTCTAAGGTAGAGAAGTAAATCCAAGAAAAAAAGATATTCCTCCAATGGTTATATGCTGAGAAGTCTTTTCTTCAAAGCGGGGCATGTCAAATTTTTGCACTAGGAAGCATCCTTAGGTGTATAATTTTATCAACTAATATCAAGATATTTGTTCCTCTTCTTTCTCCAGTCATATTTTTGACAATAGAGAAGAATCTTTAATGGTCATGGTTTGTACATTTTCCCTTTTTTTTTAAAAAAAAATCTTTCATCTTTATAGGTGCTGTAGTGGAGTCAAAGGCTCAGTTAGTAGGAATTCATGAGAGGGTGAGAAGCGATGTTGGTGGGGGCATCCCAAAGACAGCTACTGGTCAAGGAAGTGCTTCTGTTGGCACTGTACAAGGAGGCAAACCTGTGGCAACTGCGAGCTTTCCTGGTGCAGAAGATGCATCAGAGCTTCTGAGGTATGGATTGTCATTTCAATGGAGGGTTTTATTATCGGAATTTCAAGCTTGAAAGTTGGATGAATATCAAAATTGTTGTAAATTGATTGCTAGAGTTAGTTATTTAATTGCAATTTGATTGTTCATATATGTTTGGTATCTTAAATTTCCGTAACTTGGCCCCCAATGGTGTGGCCTAGGGGTCAATGAAGTGGGTTGGAAACCATGAGGTCTTAGGTTTTAAGCCTAGTAGAGGTAAAAACACTAGGTAATTTCTTCTTGTCTGTCCTAGCCTTGGTGGACAAAGTTACCTGGTACTTGTTGTTGGTGGGAGGTTGCAAGTATCCCATGAAACTAGTCGAGGTGTGCATAAGTTAGTGCAGACACCAAGGTCATTAAAAAAAATAATCTATACCATGTGTTGTTTACTTTAGTAAATGTGTGCTTCATCTCTTGCTTTACGCTTCATGCCCCTTGGACCTGGTCCCTTTAATGCATTTTTCACTTTTAAAAACATTGGATGAGACAGTTTTTATTTCAGAATGTAGTAAAAGATTTGAAATACTTGGCACCCAATGGTGTAGCCTAGTGGTCAATGAAATAGGTTGAGAACCTCATGTTTAAATCACAACGGAGACAAAACACTAAGTGATTTTTTCCCATCTGTCCAAAGCCTTAGTGGATAGAGCTACTCTGTACATGTGTTCGTGGGAGATCTGAGATAGTAGGTATCCCGTGGTATTAGTCGAGGTTTTCTCAAGCTTGCCTATATATTGCAAGATCTGTTTTTCCTTTTCGACACTTGTCTATCTTTTACTTTCTGACAGGTAATAAATTTTAGTGTTTTAAGTGGCTATTCTTATATGTGGTACCTGCAGCTCAAACTCCATGAGCTTAATCCTCCCAAATTAGCTATGGTGCATTGATGCTTATGCTTCCCTAAACCAAAAATGATGTAGAATCTATATCAAGAAGTGGATTTACTACTCCATCCTGGTTCACCCCTTTTGGGTTTGCTAGTGATGAATTTGGCCATAGACCATCATGCATTAACTTGAATTTTTTGCCATGGCAACGTTTGAATCTTTTCTTGCCCTCCAGGTAGGATAGTCCCTGCATTTTGTAAGAACTGTACCTCTATTTATGATAATCTCACCTAGTATATATTAGTCCATTTTCTAGAGACAGTTGAATGAACTATTCTTTTTCCTTCCCATTAGGATGTGGTGAGGAGCATAATTTTGTGACAATGATACTATGCATGCTAGTGAAAAGTTCTTTTTCTGAAAGTTCTGATTGCAATTTATTCACTATGCATCTTGTATTAGGATGTGCTTGAGATGTGGAATTCCCAAAACGTACACACATGCGAAAGGGATGGTGTGCCCAGCGTGCAGTGATCACCCTGTAAACTCTGATGAAGAGCCAGTCAAGAAGAAGGGGTCTACCGTCAAAGACAAGGAGAAGAATAAGAGGATGAAGGGGCAGTCATCCCATGCGACATGGAAAAGTGAGACAGAAATGCATCTCCGCCAACAATTTGATTAGTCAAGTCTAAAACAAGTTGGTCCAAAATATATGTAGGTCCTCCAGTAACATAATCAATCAACTATGTACTTATAGCAGCTCTACTCAGCTGAAGTGAAACTGGGAATTATGCGGTAATCTTGCAGCTGTCTGTTTAGAGTGCATAACCTGTGTGATGTAGATTCTGGTCCGGCTTTAAAGCTAAAGTGCCACCACTTTGTTCGTTTTTCTCAAGTTGTTGCAGCATAAATTTGGTTTTTGATACTTCTTGTTTGGAAGAAGCGGTGCAGTCAAAACATGTCGTGCTCTTTCGTTGTTTTCAACTTGGTGACTTGATTATACATTATGTAGGGATAAGTTTCTTCACTTAATGAGGTTTGTTTCACTAAATTACACGTTTTATCTTTCAAATGGTCGAATCTTTAGTTTTTAGCCTTTAACAATCAAGTTTATGCCTAATGGGGCATAAGTTCTAATAGCTTAAATAATGTCCAGAAATAACTTGTGGGATATGATAATGGTATACTTTCTTTTACATATATGACGTGAAATGCAAATTTAATTAACAAGTTTTATCTTGTAAATGGTACTTCCTAGATAAAATAGTTTACATATCACATAGGTTTTCTTACATAAATATTACAACACTGCTTCCCTTGTGATGATGTGATAGCCACATACAAAAAATAAAAATAAAAATCGTGTAAGGTGTCATGTATTGATCACTTCTTTATACACATTAGAACAAAATATCTGTCATAAGCCAATTGTAACTTCCAAGATCCCCAACACTTGATACGCTCTTCAACCGTGGGGAGGGAGAGAGAGAGGGCGCTAAGGCCAATAATCACCTATAGTGCCGGTAAAATGAGCTCATATTTTGGTAACTCGTCCAACCCGTCCATATTTTAATGGGTTGGGTGAGTGATTTTTCACATGGGTAAAATATGGGTTGATACCCATATTCAACCCATAAAAATATGGGTAAACTATGGGTAAAATATGGATAAGCCAAATGGGTTAAACTTCTAACTTTTATAGTTTATTCATGATATCACTAAAAATAGTGTAATTTCTCTTCATTTTTATGTTATTCTATAGAACTAATTATTCTTCTCTATAATTGAAAAGGTGATGTCTTTGACCCTCCAAAAATATATATTTTAAATGTACATTTCTTTTTTTAATTATAATTTTTTTTATTTGTTTAATTTTATATTGGATAATAAATAATAGTGTAAAATAAGCAAATCATGTATTAGTATTGACATTACTTAAAGTGCATTAAGCATGTTTTAGTCCTAAAATGGAAATATTCATTTACTTTGAAATTAAAAATATTTTCATCTTGTTATTACATAAATTTATTTTATATTGAAAAATTATAGGATTTTTATTTTTATTTTTATGATACAATAAAACTAAATGAAGCATTTTCAACATTTTTCATCTAAAAAAAGACTAAATTTTTTTCTCCATATTGAATTCTTAAGTAAGTACTATTTACTCATGAAAATATGGGTAAACTAGTATTTTACCCAACCCATTTATTACCCAATCAATTTTTACCCATATAAAATATGGGCGGGTTGAATTATTACCCATTTTATGCTGACCCATTTTCAACCAGCCCAAAGTTGACCCAACCTGCCTATTTGCCACCACTGATTAACGTTTCAAGGACACTTCATCCAATTCTAAGTATCAACGATCGCTAGTCAGTATAATACCCGACTAAGTGAGTTGGTGTCGAATCCCACAGGGAGCGATACATGTTTAAGATTCAATAGTAAAGTGTAAACATGGTCAAATCAGTCATAGGAATAGAAGTTTTCGAATAAAGACATTATTCAAATCAGGGGATGACACAAATGTCAAATGGGGGGTTTTGATTTGAAATTATCAACTACAAACAACAATAAACAATACGAAATAATAATAATGAGACGGATTCTTGGGATGTGATTCGATTATAGGCTAATATAGATAAATGGGTAATTGCAACTATTAGAAAATAGCTAAATATTAGTGAGTAAGCTAGACTATAGAGGGGGTAAACTTTCTCTCGAACAATTTACTCCGAATCAAGTCGATTTCTCTCGAACATCAACAAGCATGCAAAATAAGAACAACCTACACTTTAGTCCATTTACTCTCTCGAGTTGAATGTGTAGAAAAGGGTTTAGGATTCACTCTCTTGAGCTAAACCCATGACAACCCAATATCCACAGACCATCAATCAATAATCTTAATATTAAAACCTCTCTCTCGAGCAAGCCAAAAACACAAGGGTAAAACTGCATTTGCAACTACAATTCTTAAATTAAACCACAATTAATGATTGAACTCACTTCTAAATAGCATTTAAACTAACAATCAGCAATACCCATAAACTAAATTAGCCCATAATCATATAATCACACCCCAAAAATTGAGGTTTTAACTAGACATTATAAAAAGATGAAAATCGTTACCAAATTGAGTTTCCATCAACTGGATAAGATTGATTTCGTCTTTACGATGTTTCAATTCGAAGAATCTCAAAGACCCACTTCCAATTTCTCAAAAGTGAAAAATTTCAATTATTCAAAGCTTAGGAAAACCTAGAGAAAACTTGTCTCCCAGTTCAAAACTCAATAATTGACTAAAAAATATATGAACTTCGATACTAAACTAAATGTTCAAAAATGTATTTATAGTCACCAAAAATATGTTGCGAAGAGTCACTAGGCGAAGTAAGTCGGGCTCGCCGAACCACTCGGCGATCCACCCTTTGGTCACTTCAATCGCCTTTCTGCCTTGGCCTTCAACATCCTCAAGGTCTGTAATTTTGGGTGAGCCAACACTGCATCGCGGAGCCACTCGGCGATCCGCCGACTTCTCCTTTCTCTCGCCAACTTGGTTCTTTCCTTCAGGGCTTGGCACATTGGAATTTTAGGCGGTCAAGTAGCCATTCGGCGACTCGCCAAGTGGACTTGGCAATCACCAGACTTGCTTTTCTTCATTCTTTCAGCTTGCTTCGTTCCTTTTTGCAAATTAGTGTCCTTGCTTTGTTCCTCAATCCATATTATATCTGGAAATCAAGGGTTTTACATCAGTTATTGGCACAAAATAAGCATTTGAGGACACTAAACCCATATAAATAAAGCCCTAAATGAGTCCAAATATCGGACTCATCAACACCCTAACTTAAACTTTTGCTTGTCCTAAAGTAAAACTCAAGTTCAGCAGTTCAAAAAGGATGTCTCAAATAGTGCTACAAAAGATTCAATCATGAATGCACACAACAAGACTCAACTTACTCATGCAAGGATCAATTGTGCACTCAAAGATTCAAGTTGTGACTCACAATTATCAAAGACTCTCAAGTTCACAATACTTTCTTCAAATGCAAGTTCAAGCTCAACAAAGGTACTCAAATGCCCTCACACAAAGATGATTCCATATTCACACACAATTATTCAACAATTTATAGCACCGGAATCACAAACATCTCTCACACTCAAAAAGAAGAACACATGCATGACTTCACCCATAGGTTTGCCCTTATTTTCCAGCCAACATTTGTTTCAGCTCACTCAAGATTAAAAAGGTCTTTTCAAGGCTTGTAACGGGGTTGAGTGTAAAGGTATGGTCATTTAGGCTCAGTGGCTGCTATCCTCGTGAAATGTGGTATGAACATCACTTTCTTTCCTTTTCTTCAACATTTTCACTCATGCTCAAAATTCACCCCATTATTCACTTCTCATGGAATACCGGGCACACCATTTCTTTTGCAATTTTCACAACTTTATTCCACAACTTTTTCATTCTTTTTATTTTTCTTTCTTTTCTTTTTTTTTTGTATGGAGGGGTTCCATCATTTTCACGTCCATGGATCAAGGGGGACTTATTTTCACTTCTTGATTCACCTTTTCTTTTCACCACACTCCCAACTTAGGCTTTTGGCCTAAGTTGGCTATTCAAACAAACCACACTTCATCAGGATTATGGGTGAATGGATAAAGAGGGGTTACAATTTCATCAAGTTTCTTCCAAGAAAAAGACAAGGCTCAAAGGGGTTCAAGCAAGATTCACATATCTCACAAGGTTGGCCACAAAAGAGGTATATTGTCAAATTGTTTCACTCTTCAAAATTGTTGCCTAAGATCATTTCAAGAGTTTGCATCACTTAGTCAACCAGACCAACGCGGTAAATTCTAGGTGTCATCACACAAGATTCACGGTAAGCTCATCACACAAGGCATTGACACCAATATCAAACAAGACACCATACTTTCGTTAGTGTGCAATGTTCATCACAAGAGACTCAATCGATAATCGGCTAGTCACAATGAGATGCAAAAAGTTCACATATTGTCTATGCAACTTCATTTGGCCTCATCGTAGCCGCGCATTCATTTTGTTCGATTAAGAGCAGTATTCAATTCATCGGTATTGATCATAACCGACACTTAAATTTGCACAAGAACAACCACATTCAAACATAACAAGAGGTGGCAAATTTTTTTAGAAGGGTAAAAAACCATTCGTATTCAAAACAAGGAGCCATAAGCTCAAACATCCACAAAACAGTGTCAAAACACAATTCATAAACAAAAACCCAATATACATACATAAATGATAATCACAAGAGGTAGGTATGGAAATACCTCACCCCACCGCAAATAAAAAACAATTTGTCCTCAAATGCAACAAAATACTAAAAAGTTAATAAAAATGATAGAGATAGAGGTAAAGAAGGGTCATGTCTACACAGTCGCTCCATCTGTCGGGGCATCAGTGCCCGGTGTAACACTCTGATCTTGGGCGTCAATGACCATGGTATCAGTAACAATAGATCCAGTAGGGTCAGTTGCACAGCTGAATCTACCATGGCCTCCTCAATCTCCGTAAGGCCCTCATAATAAGCCTCCTCATCAACACCAAGCTGCTCCTCATCAGTCTCACCCTCGGACTCCGCAGTAGCCACCTCCTCAACTCGAACCTCATCTTCGGTGGTAGCTGCATATCCGTGGACTTCAACTGGTCCACGTCCTTCCTCAACTCAGCAATAATGGCCTTTAGAGCCGTCACCTCTTCAGTGGCCCCTGACCTTGCTCACACACCACTATTCGTATATCAAGGGCATCAATGGATGCACTAAGAGGTGTCACAACAGCAGCAAGGGCTCTCTCAATCATCCCAAGAATGGTGGCCTCAAGCCTAGAGGCACGCCTATCAGCATAATGGGCTAGATGCCCCATCCGTAGTATCACAGCCTGGGTGAGTGGAGGTCGAGAGACATCAGCAACAATAGTACCAGATCTAGGAGGCAAGGGAGCAGTGGAGGAATTGGAGTAACAGAAGGGACATCACTAGATGTACCTGAAGGCCCAAGGGCCGGAGAAGGCAATACTGCCTCTCAAGGTAGTGTATCAGTATCAACAACCAGTGAGGTGTCCATCAGAGCTGCCATCTTCTTCTCTACCTCATCCTTCAAATATTTAGCCTCAATCCACCTGATATCGGTAGAAGATGTGGTAATCACTTCCACATCCTTCTTCTCATCTTGAGGCACTCGAGTTCGTCTGCACAACTCAGTGATCAACACCAGAAAAGGAAGAGAGGTTTGGCGCTGCTTGGCCCTCATGGCCATCTCCTGTTCAATGATCATACCCAAATTTATGCGCTTTCGTGCAATGATCGATCCAAGACAAGCCGCCTTTGTGTGGCAGAGGACAAACTCATTCTGGGATGGCATGATAGTGGTGCTGATAAAGACAAACCAGTACCTCGCTGATACATTGAGGTCCTTCTTCTCTATCGGAGCTCCTGTCTTCAACCACCTAGGAGTATTATCAGATATGAGAGGAGCCAACCAACTTTTCATATTCTCCAAGGACTTAGTCTTGATCCTATATTGGTAGTCATCTGCAATGTTGTCGGTGCATTCCAAGACAACATTTATGTTAGTATTTCCACACAACACCTTATTTCCCCTAACAACTATGTAATCAACCAGCTTGAATTTAGCAGTCTGCTTCTTCCTTTGTGGCACTTGCGCTCCATAGGCGGTGTCGAATTCTCGGACCCAGTTTGGAATGTAACGGCCTCGGGGTCTTGTGAATATCTGGAATTTGTGAGACCTCAAGCAACTCATAATCTCTGGGTATCTATCTATTACCCCATCAGTAGACAACTTCTTCTCCTTGATAATGGTCCTCAATCCCTCAGTCTTTAGTCTGTTCATAGACCGAGGAGGAAGACCCTGTGCAGGTGGTGCTGAGACCACAGCCTGTGCCGGAGCAGGAAGAAGAGGAGTGGCCTAGGGAGTCCTGATCCTAGATGGATCATTCAACCTCTTGGAACGTAGTTCAGTTCTTTGGGTTGACAATAACTCATTATCTTCAGGCTCAAAAGTTACGGCCCAAGGATCTTGGTGCTCACCGGCCTCCGGTGATGCAGGCGTAGGTGCCTTGCCTTTCCCTTTTCCTTTCCCACCGGTGGTAGGCAGCTTGGTTGCCTTTGCCCGAGATACAACTGCATCCTCATTTAATGTGATTCCCTTTGCCCTCTTGTGGGGTAGCATGTCTCTACCTGCCACTTTTGGTCTAGCCATATCTGCAACAAAAAATTAGAAACTGTTAGAAATTGTTCAAGAAAAATGCAGAAAATATATTGCAGAAAGAGTCGCTGAACCGATCGGCGAGTCGCCAAATCACTTAGGTGAGCCAGATCAGGATCGCCAAAAGGATTGGCTAAAATTTTTACCAAAAAAATGGCATGTAGGTGATGGGAAGGGCCTTTCGGCGACTCGCCGACATCATTCGGCGAGCATTGATTAGCCCACCAAAAGTTACAATGTATTTTAGTGGTTAGGGGAGCAGAAAGGGCAATTAAGGAAGACTTTCGGTGAGTCACCGAGTGCACTTGGTGATCTCAGGCTTCTCGCCGAAAGTTACAGAACCAAACTCACTTAAAACATGAAATTAAAGGCGATCTGGGGGGACTTTGGCGAACCACCGAGTGGTTCGACGAGCTCGACCTAGCTCGCCAAACTACCCAATGTGCCATTTTCAACCCCAACTTCCAAATTCAACTACGCAGCCCCCGAAAACAAAATCAAACCACACACTTGTTCAATTAAACTCAGACCCATAAGACCCATGCCACCGGGGTACTCAGACTTTCCTCGATTTGGCCAAAATTGGCCATTTGACTACTGTAGCCCTTAGGAATGACGTCAAACGCTCCATCATTGGAAAAATCACATCATTTATCACAATACAGGGTTACTTAGACTTCACCCGCCTAGACTCAACAACAAATCAGCACAACCTATAAGATTTTGATCAATTTAAGGCATGCAATTCGGGAAATCTACAATTTTAGACCATTAAGGCATGATATTGAGATTAAAAGAGGCACACAAGCACACAATCATGATTTTAGAGAGGCCCATCATACATCAATAAGAACAATACAAATGCAAATGAGTGTAACCGCTAAATACGAGTTTGGGGTTCGAAAAACCAACCTTTAATGTTGAATATGAGAGTTTGTAAAGCTAGGCGGCAAAGTATCCAACTCCGAACACAGATCGACGACTAAAGAGCGGTAAAATGCAATAATATGGGAAATATAGAGTGCATGTGTGATTGTATGAAGTTGAAAAGTGAGGGAATGTAAAAGAGTTCGAAATTTTAAATCTTTGGCCTTTCAGAAACTGTCCAGTTCGCGCCCATTCGATGACATGCTGAGTGGGTACTTACCTCGCTGAGTTTTATAGGACCTTCAGTTAATGTGGGGATCCAAACGGCGGACTTAATCGGGATCGCCGACCTGTTCAGCGATCCGCCAACTAGTCCATGGGCCTGTCGAGTTTTATAGACTCCATCTTCTGATTTCTTGAGTCCAACGGTGGTCCAAGTCGGGCTCGCCGACCTCTTTGACGAGTCACCGAATGGACATTTTGCTCGCCAACCTGCACTTTTCAAGCACAATTCACTTTTTCACCTGCACAATCAACACACGTTATTTTCAAAAATAAAAAGATAGCAATAAAACTTTGGTTGCCTCCCAAGAAGCGCCTTAGTAAACGTCGTGGCACGACGTAAGTCCTCGCTCAAACCTCATTTTTGGGGTTCACCATAGTGTCACTAGGCAACCCCCTTGTTGTCTCGGGTTTAAATGGGAAGAAATTTGACCCATTTGGGTCTCCAACTGCTTGATAGAGACGGAATGAGAAGTCACCGTCTAATTAAGGGTCAAATACATCTTCTTTCAACCCCTTTAAAGATTTTATCGGACCCCTCAACCTTGTTGAGAATATGAGAGAGCATATCCTCAGATTGGCCACCCTCAGAATCTTTGGGCTCTTGACGCTCGTGGGGAGGAACATACCTATCCTTCTCCCCATCTTTTTCCTTCCAAGTGGGGTTACGATCCCTCCACTCTCTATCACGATCTCTCCAGCCTTCATCCCTGTTCCATCCTTGGTTACTACCCTGCCTTGGGTAGTTATGTCACGACCCGAGTTCTCGATTATTGATGGCACCTACTATGCCCTACCAGTAGGTAAGCCAACCCGTAATCCAGAACATCAACCAATGAGCGAAAGGGCAGAAACTAGCGAAAATAATAATCTAAACATGGACAACAAGGCGGAAGCAAACCAAAATAGATATATACAAAAATCCCTCCCAAAACCTGGAAGTCACTAGTACAGAGCTATCTAATAAAGAGTACAAGTCCAAAAAGTGGACCATAACAAAGCGTGTCTCAAAGGTAACAAGGCTAGCTAAAACAAAAAAAAGGAGACAAGAAAAACCCAAAACTCCAAGTGCTCGCCCTCGTCTCCGAATCACAGCTGCAAAAGAAGGCTGGAACTAATCACCGTTGGTAACTGGTAATGGGACCTGTATCACGAAGTAGATGCAGAGTATAACATGAGTACCAAAACAACAGGTACTCAGTAGGCATCACAAACCGACTGAGCAAAAAGGGTAAAAACAATAAGAAAGGATAGAATCTAGACACAGAAAGGTCAGAGCGGATATGAAAAGAAAGCACACGAGCATACCAGAAATAAACTAAGTACAACTAAACTAAACCTAACTGGACCCCCATAAGCCCATAAGGTACACTCATGCGCAAGTTTAAATAAAACCTGAACGGACCCGCATAAGCCCGACAGGTACACAAAATAACTAAGTCTAATGAGAAAGAAGAAAATCGGGCTCGCAGCCCAAAGTAACCAAGATAATCCATCAGACTCCACCAAGCTAGCAGTGCACTCCCAGCCCAGCTAGAAAGAGTGACCCTACGGGGAAACCAACCAAACAGTCCACTCCCAGCCCAGCTAGAAAGAGGGACCCGTGAGTGAGGTAGATATCGTGAGTCGTCCAACCATGCAGTTAGCTCCCAGCCCAGCTAGAAAGAGCGACTCGGGGACACCCAGCTAGCAGCACACTCCCAGCTTAGCTAGAAAGAGGGGCCTGAGGACGATCGCCAATATCACCGAGTCTACCCAGCCAACGATACGCTCCCAGCCCACCTATAAAGAACGACCCCGGGGTTGATGGTATCTCTATTAGGATCCAATCCAACAACAGCCACCATGGAACGCCGTCCACTCTAAGATATCACAGAAAAGGCTCCAAGCCATAGTATCTCCAGCCCACACATTTAGTGATGCACCAAACCTTCGAGAACGCATCGGGACTAGAGGGAGAAGATACAGAAGTGCAACAAACAGCGATAACGCCAAATCTAAGGCTCAAACTATCTGACTCCATTCTGCTACTCTAGTCTACAAAGAGCTAAGATATCCGAAAGACGTCGGCAAAAATTCAAGGATTTCCAGCCCACACGGGTCATAAGTCTAAGGCAATGCTAGCCTAACCTAGACTAAGGACATCATGCTTACGGTTAAGGATAAACAAGGCATACAACACATAGCATACAAACATACAATAACATTTAGCACATAAGCATGCAACTCTACTAAACCGGTTAACATGATACTACACCCGAAATATGGCCAATCGATCCTAACATAAGGTATCTAATCAAAGTATAGTAGGAAACTGGTACCCACCCCCAATTCACTCCAATCGACATGCTATTACACAATTAAGCTCAATCTAAAAGAAAGTAAGCCGCAACCTACCTTAAGGCGGACCACGCGCACTCCAAATCACTTTGTCGGAGCTTTTCCTTCCAGAACAAACCTTGAACGTTGCCACTCTATCGAATATAGGATCACAACGTTAGTACGGTTGTTTAGACACCAAAATCACAACAAACGGGGAGGGGTCAAATTTGGAGTCAAAATGGGAATTGTGGGACCTGCACCGAACTGTTCGGATTTGACTCTGTCAAGAGAATCAAAATAGTACCCCGAACTTGTGTTCCAAAATGGAACATAATTCGGGGATCAAAACGCAGCAAAACCCAACATGCAAGGAAATATCACATTTTAATCAACTTAAAAGAAAACATGCAGCAGTCTAAACTCAAAAGTTACGAGAATTGAAAGGTGCCCAACACTTCTTGAACACTCTACGACAAATCCACGACAATTCCCAACACGTAGGACTTCGAATCACCAAAAATCGAGCTAAAATGAGTGAGATATGACCAAAACAAGGATGCCAAAAACAAAAGCTTGATAAAGGGCCTAACAGTTAGGTTTATAACAAATTTATCTCGAATGACGTGCTCCCGACAATTTCCGAACACTCTACAGTGAAGTCACCAAAAATACGAAGCTCCCGCACTTTGAATCGCCTAATTCGGTTGAGAGATGAGAGAGTTATGAGTGTTTTAAGTTTGGAAAGGGTTGCTTATATTTTCTACATTTACAGCAGATTTTTCTGCAATTTCTTTCAAAAACTTAAAACTCCGACGGGGTGCTCCGAACTCGTTCGGAACCCCGTGCACGCAAACGAGATATACAACCATACCAAATTTGATATTTCAGACCTAATGGCGCAGTCAGAATTTCCATAAGAGGTCATCTTGAAAAAAGGTGGGTCCTACACTCAAATGCCATTATAAGTCAAAAACCACAAAAGGGCTCGAAAAATATCAGAAACCTCGGGACATTAAAGAAGGGCCAGTTTACTCAGAATGTTGACTAAAGTAAAACTTAGGCTTAAACTTAAAGTTAAAACGCCTAATCGCACCGACTCACATTGTAAATCTTGGGAGTCATGCCGACCATGATACCAACTTAAAATAACCCTTTCGGAGCTAATGGAATCGTCAGAATTGGATTCTGATGTCATATTCTTGAACCTTTGATCGAAAACAATCGTTCAAGGTTTATAAGCTCCAAAAACACTAAAACTCGAACAAGTTAAACGAACGACCAAGTGACCGAACTGTCAGTCCCAGCAAATCATAAATGACTTGGGGTAAGTCATAAATGACTTGGGGTCGCTACAGGAATGCTCTAAACGACACACCGAAGGCAAAACATAGAAAGGACCAGGAGGGTCATTACAACATCCACTACTAAAAAGGACTTTCGTCCGTGAAAGTAAGGGTCAAGAAGTACTTGAAGGCTCAAACAAGCCGGGAAACTGCTCTCGCATCTCCTGCTCGGTCTCCTAGGTAACCTCCTCACCTGGACGATGCCTCCAACGAACCTTAACACCAGGAATGGCTCTCGAGCGCAACCTCCTCACATTATTGGCTAGAATGGCAATTGAGTCCTTTACAAATGTCAAATGGTCATCCAACTCGACTGCATCATACTGGAGCACATGGGACTCATCAAGAACATACCGGTGCAACATCGAGACATGGAAAACCGGGTGTATGGCTGAAAATACTGGAGGTAGGGCCAACTCATAATCAACCTTCCCAACTGTCCGGGTATCTCAAAAGGCCCAATGTACCTGGGGTAAGCTTGCCCCGCCTCCCAAACCTCATCATGCCCTTTATGGGTGACACACAGAGGAATACCCGATCACCAATAGAAAATCTCAAAGGTCGACGCCTCCGATCTGCATAACTATGGTGCCTACTCTGAGCCGTCCTGAGTCTATCCTGAATCACTCTCACCTGGTCCAAAGCCTCTTGAATCAAATCTGTACCTAGCGGCCTAGGCTTTGGAGACTCAAACCAGCCCACCGGAGAGCGACAACGCCTACCATACAAGACCTTGAATGGGGCCATCTGAATGCTAGCTGTTGTTATACGCAAACTCCGCCAAAGGCAAGAACTGGTCCCAATGACCACCAAACTTCAAAACACAACACTGCAGCATGTACTCAAGGACCTGAATAGTACGCTCCGACAGACCATCATTCTGCGGGTGGAAAGTTGTTCTAAGGTCAACAAGAGTGCCCAACTTATCCTGAAAGGTCCTCCAAAAGCTAGACGTGAATTGAGAACCCCGATCTGATACAATATAAATTGGCACCCCATAAAGTCAAACCACCTCCCGATTGTAGATACGAGACAACCTCTCGGCGTTAAATGAAGACTGAACAGGAAGGAAATGTGCTGACTTTGTCAATCGATCGACAATGACCCAAATGCTATCAACACCTCTAGAAGTCCGCGATAAGCCAGCCACAAAATCCATAATAATGCGATCCCACTTCCACTCCGGAATTGGTAATCTCTGAAACTAACCACCAGGCCTCAAATGCTCGGTCTTTACCTGCTGGCAGCACAAGTAACGGGAAACAAAGTCACAATATCTCTCCTCATGCCAGTCCACCAGTAATGCTGCCTCAAATCACGATACATCTTCACTGTGCTCGGATGGATAGAGTATCTAGACTCATGACCCTCAGAAAGTATCAACTGAATAAAGTCCCCAACTCTCGGAACGTATATGCAGGCCGACAAATCTCAACACTCCATCAGGATCTAAGGTAGCATGACCACCATTACCCGCTAATACTCGATCTCTATGGGCCACCAAGGCATCACCTTCAAAATGAAAACCACGGACCCTATCAACCAAAGAAGACTGAACTCCCATATATGCCAAGAAGAGTCTAGAATCTGAGATATCCAACCGAACCATGCTATTAGCTAAGAACTGAATGTCCAAAGCCAAGAGTCGCTCCTCAACAGATAAGAAGGCTAGACTACCCATACTCACCGCCTTCCGGCTAAAGCGTCTGCAACCACATTCGTCTTGCCCGGATGATAGAGAATAGAGAGGTTGTAGTCCTTCAGGAGCTCAATCCAATGATGCTGCCTCGAATTAAGGTCCCTCTGGCTCATGATGTATTGAAGACTCTTATGATCGATATAGATCTCACATCGAACTCCATACAAGTAGTGCCTCTAAATATTAAGTGCGAAAACTACCGCCGCCAACTCCAAGTCATGGGTGGGGATAGTTGCGCTCATGAATCTTAAGCTGGCTCGATGCATAAGCAATAAATCGGCCTTGCTACATCAATGCACAACCCAAACAAACGCCGGAATGTGTCACAATATACCATGAAGACCTCGCCCTCAACTAGAAGATTAATATATGGAGCGGTGGTCAATAACTCATTGAGCCTCAAAAAGCTCGCCTCACACTCCTTTGACAAAACAAAATGAACATCAACACGAGTCAACCGGGTCAGAGGTGCTGCCAAGGTAGAGAAACCCTCCACAAATTGTCTGTAGTAGCCTGCTAGTCCAATGAAGCTCCGAATCTCAGTAACTGAGGTAGGTCTAGCCCAATCACGAATAGCCTCAATCTTCGCCGGATCTACCATAATGCCCTTCTTGGATACAACGTGCCCCAAGAACGCTACAGAGTCTAACCAAAACTGGCACTTTGAGAACGTGGCATAAAACCGCTGATCTCTCAAAGTCTAGAGCACAACTCTCAAATACTACTCATGATCACCCCTACTCCGCAATTATATCAAAATGTCATCAATGAAGATTATGACGAAGGAATCAAGATATGGCCTGAGATGCGCATCATCAAGTCCATAAAGGCAGCATGGGGCATTAGTCAACCCAAATGACATCACCAAGAACTCATAATGGCCATAACGGGTCCTAATTGCAGTCTTAGGGATGTCCGTTGCCCAATCCTCCACTGGTGGTAACCGAACGTCAAATCAATCTTAGAGAACACTGAAGCTCCCTGTAGCTGGTCAAATAGGTTATCAATCCTAGGCAGAGAATATCGATTCTTCACTGTCACCTTATTCAACTGCCTATAGTTAATGCACAAGCGCATCGTAGCGTCCTTTTTCTTAACTAAAAGAACGGGAGCGCCTCAAGGTGATACACTAGGTCTGATAAATCCCTTAACCCAAGAGATCCTGAAGCTGAACACTGAGCTTATTGAGCTCTGCAGGAGCCATCCGATATGGCAGAATAAAATAGGTCGAGTACCGGGCTCAAGCTCAATCAAAAAATCAATATCACGCTATGGAGTAGGCTAGGTAGGTCGGTAGGAAACACATCTAAGAAGTCACGAACAACAGCAACTAACTCAATCGGAGGACCTCCCTACTCACATCACGCACAAAGGCCAAATATGATAAGCATCCGCTACCCACTAGCCTCCTAGCCGAAATAAAAAAGATAACCCCAACTGGTGTGCTACCACGATATCCCTGCCACACCACCAGAGGAATACCAGGAATGGCTAAGGTAACAGTCTTAGAGAAATAATCTAAAACACGCTATAAGAGGATAACCAGTCCATGCCCAGAATCATATCGAAATCAACCATGTCAAGCAATATAAGGCAGCTCGGGTGTCACGCCCCTTGATAGTAACTAAGTAAGATCGAAATACCTGATCCACTACTAAAGACTCACCCATGGGGGTCGACACACGCAACGACGCTACCAGAGGCTCAAATATCATACTCGAGCGATAGGCATAGTAAACAGAAACATACAAAAAGTAGAGCCCGGATCAAATAAAGCCTAGGCGGGTGCTGGCATAAAAGAATCGTACCTGTGATACATCGTCTGATTCCTCAGTCCTCCGCCCTCGCTGGAGCTGCATAGAATGGCTATGTCTGCTCTACCCTGACCATCAACCTACCACCGACCTGCCTCCTAGGGACCACCCCGTATACCCTGATGACCACCTCTACGATCCTACCCTGACCACGGCCTTTACTAGAGGTTCTGGTAAAGATGGGGAGCTGCTGAGGAGCTGGGAGCAATCCGATATGTGAGGGAGTCCCTGGCCCAATACCCATCTCACCACACTCATAGCAACCCTGTCGAGGGATGACTCCCAGAAGAACGACATCATGGCCTGAAGAACCCGACTGAAACACCTTACGGCCCTGACTCGAACTGCCTCGCTCCGACCACCATCTGATGCCTGAAAGAGGCCTGGTAGGCTGCTAGACTAAGCCCTGTCGAAACCATCGTGGTCCTATCATATAATACCTAGACCTGGGGCGTGAGTCACTGTAGCTGCCCTCATACCTAGCCCTCTTCTCGCTGCCCCTTAGGGCCTCGCGACGAAGATGCTCCATAGTACTGCATGGTCAACTACGTCTAAAAAAGATCGACTCACAGAAACTAAGGACTGGGTCTCAAGCGAAGCTGAATCTCAACCCACGAACAAAGCACCTAACTCTCTCCTCCTCTGTAGGTAATATCATCTCGCATGACGGGAGAGCTTGTGAACCTAGTCTCGTACTCTGCCACCGACATGGAGCCCTGCTCCAACCTGCAGAACTGACCCTGAGGCGGTCTTGATGCTACGAGGGATAAACTTGGCCAAGAAGGCCTCAGAAAACTCATCCCATGATACCGGTGGAGATCCAACTGGCCTGGTCTGAATGAATGTGCCCACCACTGCCTGGCTGGCCCATCTAGCTGGTAAGCAATGAAGTCGGCCCCTCTAGACTCCACAGACCCAAAGTGCGAAGCCTCTCATGCTAGTAGTAAGAAACTCATGGGAATCCTCACCCACAGCCCTAGAAAACCTCGGTGGTGTCAACCTGAGAAACACACCAAGCATCTTCTGGTCCTCAATTGGCATAGGTATATCCGTTGCCAAGGGCTGTACTCCCTAAGGTGGTACCTGGACTTGAGTTGCCCTTACTGTAGGCTGATCCTGTGGTATTAGTGCTAGTTTAGTTAGGGCGAGTGGCTGCTGCTTACCCCCAAGCACACCCAAGAGCTGAGCAATAGCTGCCTGGAGATCTGGAGTCAAAATTGGTCCGGGTGGCGGCTGGGCTGGCCTCGCCCCCACCGGCTTATCTGGTATAGGAGGTCCTGGAGGATCCACTACTGGCTCTGGATCCTCCTCTCTCTCATGGGCTGGTGTTGTGGCCCTCTCTCGACCTTGGGGTCAGACTTTACCCCAAGCTGGGGATCTATCTGCAGTCTCGGGTGCATCAACCCTGGCCGTGCCACCTCGCGAGTGAGCCTGTAATGACCCGAGAGCACCCCTGCTCGTTACCGGCGTATTCGACCTCGAAGAGGTCTTATACAAGCCCTTAGCATTTATCATAGCATGTATCATTGAATAAAAACACAGAAAATTTAAAACTTTTACTTTGGAAGTTCAACTTTACTTCATATATGAAAAATAAAATCTAACTTCTTCACAATGTACCATCTAGACATTAAAGTATCGAAAATGGGACTTAGCCCTTACATTAATAAGAAGTCTAGAAATAGGAAAGTACAACAATGCCTTTCAACATAAGCAAAAAGGTAAACATAGAAGCTAGATCATAGGGTCTTCTCCTCGGACTTGAGGACTCACCTACTTGGGGAGGCAACTCCAAGTGTCTTGAGAAGTAAGCTTGAATCCTCAACGGCCCGAACCTAAATGTTTGGGGAAAAAGGAGACAATATGGTTTAGTACAAACACGTACTAAGTATGGCTACTATGCATAAAAACCATTGAAACATGCATAAAAAGTCATTTTAGTCAAAACATGCTTTTTACCAAGTAAATCCAATATGCACACAAAGTAAGCATCATAGTACAAACCAACATAATATCATCCCAACACGTAGACACCCCAAGTAATACTAGTGCAATGCAAGGAATAGAATCCCATAACCCTATCCAAAGCCAAGTATCATATTAAGCAACCTACTTCATGCATACATACATAAGATCATACTTCATCATAACTTACCATATTCATAATGATCATACATAACATAGCTTCAACATACATAAGTCATAAGCATCATAATCATAAGAGAACACTACTACAACCATCTCTTAGGATCCCACAAATGCAATGTGCAAGAGAAGTCCCATACCCTCCCTTACACAATGTAGAAACCCTTAAGAAAGCCCTAGTAAGAGTTCACACCTTTCATACCTTCATTTAGTTTTACATTTGGGAGATATTTCCATAACCGACATAGACCAAGAGAGCTACATGGAATCCGGTGTTCTACTCCCACACTGAAAAGAGAGGGTTAACACTTGCCTATGGTGTAACCATTCGTACATAGCTATCTAGGTGGATCCACTAAGCTAAAGTCCTATGTGGGCACATAGTTAAGGGTCAAGGAGATTAATCCTAGAAATCCTAACTTACTAAATGTGGGGGATTTCCATCTCATGAGACAACACATACCGTGGGTAATCCAAACTTGCTAAACGTGAGGAAACCCATGTGGGGAGCCAGACTTACTAAACCTGAGACCCCCATCTCATTTACATGCCCTTTCGGTGCTAAGCATCTAATTCCCTTTTGTAATCATCTTTAGTCATCATATAAATTCACATTAGCCTTTACTATACTCTTACGTAAACATCTTACCATAATAGCTCATATGTGTTCATAAGTGAGTAACAATCCTTTCACTTTAGAAACACTTAGTAAGTGAGTAACCCTTTCACTTTACATTACACTATAATCATGAGAACTACCTTTCAATCATATAGCAATAATACCATAACATACATGCATATTTCATAGTTAATTCAAGTGTAGAGGGTTAAGGATGAGGAAACTAGGTCATCAACACCACAACAACACATTAGGTATAGCATCATTACAATCTAAGTAATTCACCTTCCATACTTGAGTTCAAAGAAGAATCAACCTTCATACCTTCTTGCCTTTCATAGGAAATTCATACTTCAATCACCAATCAGTTCATAACCAATACATAATACAAGGTAATTCATGAAGTAATACATAATCAACATCAATATAAGCAGTTGACATATTCTCTTCATAGCCTTAAAGGGTTCATTCAAAGACTCAACCCTAATTTCATAGAAATTATACATAACCTAGGGTAGAATCATCATACAAACATGAATTACATAACATCACATTCGATTCATAGCCTTCACTCAATATCCAACACAAACTAGGGTTAGAATTAGGAAAAGAAGGAGAAACATGGGTCTCATGGGGAATTCTTAAAGAAACCACAAATACAACATAAATTCATTCATAATTGTTCATATAACATCAATCAAATTTAGCTTATAACATCAATTTCACTTTAGAAAGAAGACCCACGTTTTTGGATTGAAAACCTAGAAATTGGAGATTTTGAAATTCATCTTGAATGGGCCTCTTGGGAAAAGGAATCCCAAGAGTGATAAGCAACCATACCTTAGTTGATTCCTTGAGAATCAATGGAGAAACTCCAAGCAATTTGGGAAAGAACCTTGAAACCCTAGCTCCAATGTATTCTTCTTCTTCTAAGGTTTTTAGAGAGAAAGTTTAGAGAGAAGTGGGAGAGTTTTGATTTCAATTGGGTGTTGTGTATAATGACCAAAACTTGTGAATTTAGACTTAAAAACCAATATATAATTAACCTCTAAAAATACCCAAAACACCCCTACTTAAAAAGGACTTAAAAGGAAAGTCCCAAAACTCCTCATTTAAATGGTCCCCGTCAGGGACCACGACTAACATTCACGGATAGTGAAAGTGCACCACGGGCCGTGGTACTCCCCGTGGTGTTGGAGGCAGTGGCTCCCCTTTCGTGCACAAGCCAACACTTGGCCAAAGCAAGACCACGGAGCCTCCCACTATCCGTGGTGATGGTCTTGGTTATGACTTGGCCTTGTGGAGGCAAGGCCTTCAAGCCTTGGTGCCAAGTGATGTTCATGAGCCACCCCTCTCCCTCGTCAAGTGCACCACGGACCGTAGTGGTGCCCGTGGTGCCTTGGGCAGTAGCTACCCTTACAACCCCCAACTCCCTAAAAGCTAAGAGAACTCCATGCCCACTTTCACGAGCCGTGAAGTGGACCACGACTCGTGGTCCCTCTCGTGAAGGGTGAGGCAGTGTCTGGGACACTTGGAGGTCCATCTCCCTCGACCAAGGAAACTCCACGAAGCCTCCTACGGTCCGTGGTCATGATCACCAACCGTGGTGATGGCTTTGGAGTTTGAGGCAGTCGCTCCAAATTTGGGGCAGCCTTGGCCTTAGGCCTTGGCTTGCCCCTTTTGTTTGACACTCCTCCCTTAGGCCTTAATTCATACACCACCATATCACACCTAGATGGTCTACTAACTTAGGGGAATTCATTTTATACCTCATTGACACTACGTTTAGGCTCTAGTTCAACCTACGAAACTTCTGGGGTATTACAATATCCCCCCCTTAGGAACATTCGTCCCCGAATGTCACTAGGACTTCTTTCTAGGGAGATAATGACTTGAACTAGCAGCACAACAACCAGTCACATCAACATCATCATATCATCATATCATATAGGAATTTATTCCACAACATCACTATGCTCAAAACTCTTTACTTCACATAAGTATAGGAGGAACTACCTTCTCCATATTCAATGAGCATCAACGAGCTCTTTGGGCTGACAATAACTCATTATCTTCAGGCTCGGAAGTTACGGCCCAAGGATCTTGGTGCTTACCCTCACTCTCAGAGGTGGTGAGGTGATTGGCATATATCCCCTCACTATCAGAGCTGGCCTCCGGTGATGCAGGTGTAGGTGCCTTGCCTTTCCCTTTTCCTTTCCCACAGGTCGTAGGTAGCTTGGTTGCCTTTTCCCGGGATGCAGCTGCATCCTCATTTAATGTGATTCCCTTTGCCCTCTTATGGGGAAGCATGTCTCTACCTGCCACTTTTGGTCTAGCCATATCTGCAACAAAAAATTAGAAACTATTAGAAACAGTTCAAGAAAAATGCAGAAAATATAATGTAGAAAGAGTCGCCGAATCACTTAGGCGAGTCAGATCAGGATCGCCAAAAGGATTGGCAAAAAATTTTACCAGAAAAATGGCATGTAGGCGATGGGAAGGGCCTTTCGGAGAATCGCCGACATTATTCTGCGAGCACTGATTAGCCCGCCAAAAGTTACAATGTATTTTAGTGGTTAGGGAGCAGAAATGGCGATTAAGGAAGACTTTCGGCGATTCACCGAGTGCACTCGGTGATCTCAGGCTTCTCGCCGGAAGTTATAGAACCAAACTCACTTAAAACATGAAATTAAAGGCGATCTGGGGGGACTTTGGCGAACCGCCAAGTGGTTCGGCGAGCTCGACCTAGCTCGCCAAACTACCCAATGTGCCATTTTCAACCCCAACTTCCAAATTCAACTACACAGCCCCCGAAAACAAAATCAAACCACACACTTGTTCAATTAAACTCAGATCCATAAGACCCATGCCACTAGGGTACTTAGACTTTCCTCGGTTTGGCCAAAATTGGCCATTTGACGACTTTAGCCCTTAGGAATGATGTCAAACGCTCCATCATTGGGCAAATCACATCATTTATCACAATACAGGGTTACTTAGACTTCACCCGACTAGATTCAACAACAAATAAGCACAGCTCATAAGATTTTGATCGATTTTAAGGCATGCAATTCGGGAAATCTATAATTTTAGACCATTAAGGCATGATATTGAGATTAAAAAAGGAACATAAGCACATAATCATGATTTCAGAGATGCCCAACATACATCAATAAGAACAATACAAATGCAAATGAGTGTAACCGCTAATTACGAGTTTGGGGTTCGAAAAACCAACCTTCAAAGTTGAATATGAGAGTTTGTAAAGCTAGGCGGCAAAGTATCCAACTCCGAACATAGATCGACGACTAAAAAGGGGTAAAGTGCAATAATATGGGAAATATAGAGTGCATGTGTGACTGTATGAAGTTGAAAAGTGAGGGAATGTAAAAGAGTTCGAAATTTTAAATCTTTGGCCTTTCAGAAACTGTCCAGTTCGCCCATTCGACGACATTATTTTTCTTCGCCGAACAAATCGGCGACATGCTGAGTGGATACTTACCTCGCTGAGTTTTATAGGACCTTCAGTTAATGTGGGGATCCAAACGGCGGACTTAATCGGGATCGCCGACCTGTTCAGTGATCTGCCAACTAGTCCCTTGGCCCGCCGAGTTTTATAGACTCCATCTTTTGATTTCTTGAGTCCAATTGCAGTCCAAGTCGGGCTCGCCAACTTCTTTGATGAGTTGCCGAATGGACATTTTGCTCGCCAACCTTCACTTTTCAAGCACATTCCACTTTTTCACCTGCACAATCAACACACGTTATTTTCAAAAATAAGAAGAAAGCAATAAAACTTCGGTTGCCTCCTAAGAAGCGCCTTAGTAAACGTCGTGTTACGACGTAAGTCCTCGCTCAAACCTCATTTTTGGGGTTCACCATAGTGTCACTAGGCAACCCCCTTGTTGTCTCGGGTTTAAATTGGAAGAAATTTGACCCATTTGGGTGTCCAATTGTTTGATAGAGATGGAATGACAAGTCACCATCTAGTTAAGGGTCGATACATCTTCTTTCATCTTTTTAATGATTTTATCGTATCCTCAGAATCTTTGGGCTTTTGACGCTCGTGGGGAGGAATATACCTATCCTTCTCCCTATTTTTTTCCTTCCAAGTGGGGTTATGATCCCTCCACTCTCTATCACAATCTCTCCAGCCTTCATCCCTGTTCCATCCTTGGTTACCACCCTGCCTTGTGTAGTTTTGTCATGACCCAATTTCTCGAGTCATGATGGCACCTACTATGCCCTACCAATAGGTAAGCCAACCCGTAACCCAGAATATCAAGCAATGAGCGAAAGGGTAGAAACTAGCGAAAATAATAATCTAAATATGGACAACAAAGCGGAAGCAAACCAAAATATATATATACAAAAATCCCTCCCAGAACCTGGAAGTCACTAGTACAGAACTATCTAATAAAGAGTACAAGTCCCAAAAGTGGACCACAACAAAGCGTGTCTCCAAGGCAACATGACTAGCTAAAACAAAAAAAGGAGACAAGACAAACCCAAAACGCCAAGTACTCGCCCTCGTCTCTGAATCACAGCTGCAAAAGAAGGATGGAATTAATCACCGCTGGTAACTGGTACTGGGACCTGCATCACGAAGTAGATGCAGAGTGTAGCATGACTACCAAAACAACAGGTACTCAGTAGGCATCACAAGCCGGCTGAGCAAAAAGGGTAAAATAAATAAGAAAGGATAGAATCTAGACACAGAAAGGTCTGAGTGGATATGAAAAGAAAGCACACGAGCATACCAGAAATAAACTAAGTATAACTAAACTAAACCTTACTGGACCCCCATAAGCTAGAAGGTACACTCGTGCGCAAGTTTAAATAAAACCTGAACGGACCCCCATAGCCCGACAGGTACACAAAATAACTAATTATAATGAGAAAGAATAAAATTGGGCTCGTAGCCCAAAGTAACCAAGATAATCCATTAGACTCCACCAAGCCAGGAGTGTATTCCCAGCCCAGCTAGAAACAGTGATCCTAGGGGGCACCCAACCAAACAGTCCACTCCCAGCCCAGCTAGAAAGAGAGACCCGTAAGTGAGGTAGATATCGCGAGTCGTCCTACCATTCAGTCAGCTCCCAGCCTAGCTAGAAAGAGCGACCCGGGGACACCCAGTGTAACAACCCTAAAAACGAACTAGTAAAACTAGTGCCGCACATGTGTATTTGAAGTTGGTAACTTGATTAAATTATGTAATAGTGCTTAAGGGGTTGTTTTAGCTAGTTGATTTATCACCTTTATAAGCTAGAAAGACCTTAAGCTAAGTCATGAAATCATTTAGAACCTAGACCCTCAAAATAGTTCCCTAAAAATAGTTTTTAGTTTTAAATTAGGAGTGAGGGTCAACTTTAAATTGTCATATCTTTTAGCTCAAAATGAATTAGGTGGACTGCTACCTATCCAATTAAAGGTCTCTGAGTTCTCTTTCCAACGCCACAAAGTTTGCTCTTTTCCGATCTCGAAATAAAAAGTTATGCCCAAAATAGTGAAGCATTGTCAAAAAGGACGAGCTTAGATGGGTTTAGTGAAAACTTTTAAGTTTAACTTTGTGGGTCCTTAATTCTTTTCCTAAGTTGAGTCCCTATTAATCTTTGCCTTTCCTAGAAATTATAAAACCCTTTTTGACCAAAATTCTTCCATTTAAATCACTCCAATTAGGAAGAAAAAAAGAAACCCTCCCTCTTTCAAAAAGGTTCTCTGTAGAACCCCATGGAAGCTCAAGGTGAAAGATGGAGCTAGGGTGGATGGTGGCTACTGATTTATTCTCCAATTTCATTTGGTTCTTGAATATTAAGGTATGGGGACTCTTCATCTTTGATTCCTTCTTCAATCAAAGAGTCAATCCAAAAGATTTCAAAAGTTGTTCAAAAACTCAAAATCCTAATTTCGATTCTAGCATGGGTTTTTGCATTAAATGATTTTAATGATGATTTATGTTATTATTGATGTTTATTGATGGTTTTAAGAAAGAAAATTTCATGAACCCATGTCTTTGCAAGTTTCCTAAAGTTGGCTTATGAAGTGGGGTTATTGTTTATGATTGAAAGATGATAGAATTATGCTTAAATTGAGTTGAATAGTTGATTTTTATTATTATCTATGCTTATCTATTGTGAATTATTGGAGAGTTGAGGAATGGTGATTGTGGCTTTGGAAAAGGGTAAGTTGGCCTAACTTCATTGTTAATGTAGAATTGATATAGAATTGTGATAGATTGATGTGTGATCCACTTATGGTGGAGGTGTCTACTTATGGAATGTATTATGATTATGGCCTTGAAGGCATTATATGAGGAATTGAAGTGTTGACATGATATCATATATGTGAATGTGATGCAAATGATTGTGATGAGGTGTTTAGGTAATATTCTAATTGGATATATGTATAACTTTAAAAGGAGATGAGGATATATATATATAGGTGTATATGTATGTATTTTGGGCAGCACCTTTGAAGGACAGCTGCCCAAGGGATAAACATCACTTGTTTGACTATATATTTTCACCCCTCCTTTAGTAATTTCGTTTTCCTTAAGCCTTAGAACATTAGAAACTTATCTAAATAGATTGTTCTTCAAAATCACAAGAGAAAACTTGGTTCTTTTGGCTGGAATTCGAGACACACACTTCTTTTTGGTAAATGACAAAATCTGTTTCCGAGCTGGGTAGTGTTTGGTATTTTATGCATATCTCGCGATCAAGATCTTAGTTTGCAATGAACAAATATGATTTGGAAAGCTAACTCTTATACCTAAAACTCTTATGTTTATGTAAAATGCTAATTTAAATGTTATGGATACCAAATATGGGACGCAACATAGGGCAAGTTCTGCCCAGATTTCGGAAATTGAAATCCTGCATGTTCAGCTGTAGTGTTTTGAATATATATTTTTGTACAAAATATATTTTGCGGTGATTCTTGTTTTTTTGCAACCTTAAGAGATGTATTTACATGTTTCATGAAGGTTATAAAGTTTAATTTTACCGTTTTCCTGTTCAAATCTAACTTGCGACTTGGGGTACCAGGCTGGACAGATTCACTGTTTTGGGAGCATAGTTGTATTTGTACATGCTAGACTTACTTGCGATGATGATCCTGTTTTACGTCAACATTACTGAGCTAATAGAAGTTAAATAAGTTATGTAATTATATTTTTAAGGTTATATATACTTGTGTACAAGCGGAGAACCTTGATACGTTGGTCGGGCTACGGTTTTAATTCTTGATGTTTGTCGGACTGTTTCTATGCTAAAGCCCGAGGTTTGTGTATAAACTTGTACTTGTACTCTTGTTATTTTCTTGTATATTTGAAGGGTCATCTTGATACCTTGGTTACTTTTGTCACTTGGCATTGTCATGTTGGTATCCTTTAAAACATTAAAGATGCTTGTGTAACTCACCTACTTGTACAGATTGTTTGATCACCTAGCACTCTTGTTGGGACCCTGTCCTTCTTGTGGATGTGAGTTTATCACGCTTCGCATGCCTCTTGATTCGGATCACTTGCCATCTTGACTCTGGATTTTTAGTCCGTCTTATGAATGGAAGTTGTCCATTTTAAGTACGAACTAGAAAGCCATTTTTAATATGGTTCTTGGTTCTCTTGATTATTGGGCTTTGACCCTTATTGATACAGGGCGTCGACCCTTCTTGATACTTGCTTGTGTTTGGTGTGACGACATGATGTATATATTGGGCGAGTCTTGTTATTGAATATCTTGGAAATTGGTGCTATGAGCATTCTTGACACTTGGAACTTTAAGTGTAAAACTTGATGCCCTTAATGTGAACTCTAGTTACTTGATAGGTTCTACACCGTGTAGGTAATAGTATGGGATGCTATCTACACATGACACGAGTAGCCTTTGAAGGTGCTAAAGTGAGTTCTTTAAGTCTATATGACTAAAGTGTGAAGTCCCTTAAATGCATGAATGTTTCCTAAATGACTTTAAAGAAGAATGTTGACTTATTGTCTAAATGATTTGTTGAGTGAACATCTTATGTTAATGAAGTGAGTTACTTGGTATGTTACCTTGAAGCATGATGGTTCTTGTCTATAGTAGCCTTGAGGAATACTTAGGTGTGTATGAAGAGGTTGTATGGGAGGCCATTTCATGTCTCACTCAAGTGTGTCTTAGGGTAACTTTAGATAAGGTTCCTTGGATGATGAAATGAGTTACGTGGTGAAAATGTTGAGTATGTCTATAATGTGGTTAATGTCTTATATGTTGGTTATGTTCTATAATATGTCTAATATGTCAATGTTCATGAAGTTTTACTAAAATGGCATAAGGCATGACTTTCAACCAAATGTTCTTTTTAGAATGTTTTTGCATGGTTTCCATACTTAGTACTTAATTGTGCTAACCCCTTTCTTTCCCTTTTTGGACTAAAGTGTAGGGATTTGGAGATGATGACATGTCATGGCTATTTGATAGGTTTCTAAGTGTTGAATATGAAGACTTGGTGAGTCCTCATATATTCGAGGACAATACCCAATATGTTCTTTTATGTCTTTTTAGTATTGTTTAAGTTGTGTATGTGATTAGTCCTGAATTTTGTACTCTAAAGTATTAGATGGTTTTGAGACATCATGTATAAAGTCTAGAAAGTCTTCCGCTTGCTATATTTTTTTTTATGAAATGTTTTCTTGGTAAAGAAAGTTTTTAATTCCTTATGGTTTTAGTGTCTATGCGATGAATGAATGCTAAGAGGCTTGTATTAGACCTCTTCGAGGTCGAGTACGCCGGATACGACTAGGGGGTGCTCCCGGGTCGTGACACCCAGCCAGCAGCACACTCCTAGCTGAGCTAGAAAGAGAGGCCCGAGGGCGATCGCCAATATAACCGAGTCTACCCAACCAGCGATACGCTCCCAGCCCAGCTATAAAGAACGACCACGGGGGTGATGGTATCTCTAATAGGATTTAATCCAACAACAGCCACCATGGAACGCTGTCCATTCTAAGAAATCACAGAAAAGGCTCCAAGCCTATACTATCTCAATCCCACACCTTTAGTGATGCACCAAACCTTCGAGAACACATCGGGACTAGAGAGAGAAGATACAGAAGTGCAGCAAGCAGCGATAACGCCTAATCTAAAGCTCAAACTATCTGACTCCAGTATGATACTCTAGTCTACAAGGAGCTAAGACATCTGAACGACGTCGGCAGAAAGTCAAGGAAATGCTAGCCTAACCTAGACTAAGGACATCATGCTTACGACTAAGGATAAACAAGGCATACAACACATAGCATACAAGCATACAATATCATTTAACACATAAGCATGCAACTAAACTAAACCGGTTAACATGATACTACACCCAAAATACGGCCAATCGATCCTAACATAAGACATCTAATCGATCTTAACACCCAACCGCGCGCGCTCCAAATTACTTTGCCGGAGCTTTTCCTTCCCGAACAAACCTTGAACGCTGCCACTCTATCAAATATAGGATCACAACGTTAGTACGATCGTTTAGACACCAAAATCACAACAAACAGAGACGAGTCAAATTTGTAGTCAAAATGAGAATCGTGGGACCCGCACCGAACGGTTTGGATTTGACTCCATCAAGAGAACCAAAATAGTACCCTGAACTTGTGTTCCAAAATGGAACAAAATTCGGGGATCAAAACGCAGCAAAACCCAACATGCAAGGAAAAATCACGTTTTAATCAACTTAAAAGAAAACACGCAGCAGTATAAACTCAAAAGTTACGAGAATTGAAAGGTGAACAGCACTCCTTGAACACTCTACGACAATTCCCAACACGTGGGACTTCGAATCACCAAAAACCGAGCTAAAATGAGTGAGATATGACCAAAACAAGGATGCCAAAAACAAAAGCTTGAAAAAGGGCCTAACAGACAGGTTTATAACCAAATTTACCTCGAACGACGTGCACCCAACAACTTTCGAACACTCTACAGTGAAGCCATCGAAAATACGAAGCTCCCGCACTTCGAATCGCCTAATTCGGTTGAGAGATGAGAGAGTTAGGGTTGCTTATATTTCCTGCATTTATAGCAGATTTTTCTGCAATTTCTTTCAAAAACTTAAAACTTTGACGGGGTGAACTGAACTCGTTCGGAACCCCATGCACGCAAATGAGATATACAACCATACCAAATTCGATATTTCGAAACTAATGGCGCAGTCAAAATTTCCATAAGAGGTCATCTTGACAAAAAGTGGGTCCTACACTCAAATGCTATTTTAAGTCAAAAACCACAAAAGGGCTCGGAAAATTATCAGAAACCTCGGGACATTAAAGAAGAGTCAATTTAGACCAAACTTGATATTTCGGATCTAACCTCGCTGACGAAACTCTCATCCGAGCGTGTTTACTCAAAATGTTGACTAAAGTCAAACTTAGGCTTAAACTTAAAGTTAAAACGCCTAATCACACCGACTCATACTGTAAATCTCGGGAGTCATGCCGACCATGCTACCAACCTAAAATGACCCTTCCAGAGCTAATGGAATCGTCAGAGTTGGATTCTGATGTCATATTCTTGAACCTTTGATCTAAAACAATCGTTCAAGGTTCATAAGCTCCAAAAACACTAAAACTCACACAAAGGTTAAACGAACGACCAGGTGACCGAACTGTCAATCCCAGCAAGTCATAAATGACTTGGGGTCGCTACAGGAATGCTCTAAACGACATACCGAAGGCAAAACACAGAAAGGACCCGAAGGGTCATTATAATATCCACTACTAAAAAGGCCTTTCGTCCGCGAAAGTAAGGGTCAAGAAGTACTTGAAGGGTCAAACAAGCCGGAAAACTGCTCTCGCATCTTCTGCTCGGTCTCCCAGGTAACCTCCTCACCTAGACGATGCCTCCAATAGACCTTAACAATAGGATTGGCTCTCGAGCGCAACCTCCTCACATCACTGGATAGAATAGCAATTGGCTCCTCTACTAATGTCAAATGGTCATCCAACTCGACTGCATCATACTGGAGCACATGAGACTCATCAAGAACATACCGGTGCAACATCGAGACATGGAAAACCGAGTGGATGGCTGAAAATACTGGAGGTAGGGCCAACTCAAAAGCAACCTTCCCAACTGTCCGGGGTATCTCAAAAGGCCCAATGTACCTGGGGCTAAGCTTGCCCCGCCTCCCAAACCTCATCACGCCCTTCATGGGCGACAAACGGAGGAATACCCGATCACCAATAGAAAATCTCAAAGGTCGACGCCTCCGATCTGCATAACTATGGTGCCTACTCTGAGCCATCCTGAGTCTATCGTGAATCACTCTCACCTGGTCCAAAGCCTCCTGAATCAAATCTGTACCCATTGGCCTAGGCTTTGTAGACTCAAATCAGCCCACAGAGAGCGACAATGCCTACCATACAAGACCTCGAACGGGGCCATCTGAATGCTAGAATGGTAGCTGTTGTTATACGCAAACTCCGCCAAAGGCAAGAACTGGTCCCAATGACCACCAAACTCCAAAACACAAGCCCGAAGCATGTCCTCAAGGACCTGAATAGTATGCTCCGACTGACCATCATTCTGCGGGTGGAAAGCTATTCTAAGGTCAACAAGAGTGCCCAACTCATCCTGAAAGGTCCTCCAAAAACTAGACGTGAATTGAGAACCCTGATCTTATATAATATAAATTGGCACCCCATAAAGTCGAACCACCTCCTGATTGTAGATACGAGCCAACCTCTCAGCGCTAAATGATGACTTTACAAGAAGGAAATGTGCTGACTTTGTCAATCGATCGATGATGACCCAAATGCTATCAACACCTCTAGAAGTCCGCGGTAAGCCAACCACAAAATCCATAGTAATGCGATCCCACTTCACCCCGGAATGGATAATCTCTTAAACTCACCACCAGGCCTCAAATGCTCGGCTTTACCTGCTGGCAACACAAGCAATGGGAAATAAAGTCAACAATATCTCTCCTCATGCCACTCCACCAGTAATGCTGCCTCAAATCACGATACATCTTCACTGTGCTCGGATGGATAGAGGATCTAGACTCATGACCCTCAGAAAGTATCAACTGAATAAAATGTCATCAATGAAGATTATGATGAATGAATCAACATAAAGCCTGAACACGCGCGTCATCAAGTCTATAAAGGCAGTAGGGGCATTAGTCAACCCAAATGACATCACCAAGAACTTATAATGGCCATAACGAGTCCTAAATGTAGTTTTATGGATGTCCGCTGCCCCAATCCTCAACTGCTGGTAGCCGAACATCAAATCAATCTTATAGAACATTGAAGCTCCCTGTAGGTGGTCAAATTGGTCATCAATCCTAGGCAGAGGATATCGATTCTTCACTGTCACCTTATTCAACTGCCTATAGTCAATGCTCATGCGCATCGTACCATCCTTCTTCTTAACTAAAAGAACGGGAGCGCCCCAAGGTGATACACTAGGTCTGTTAAATCCTTTAGCCAAGAGATCCTGAAGCTGAACACTGAGCCCATTGAGCACTGCAGGAGCCATCCGATATGGCGGAATAGAAATAGGTCAAGTACCCGACTCAAGCTCAATCAAAAAATCAATATCACGCTCTGGGGATAGGCCAGGTAGGTCAGTAGGAAACACATCTAAGAAGTCACGAACAATAGAAACTGACTCAATTGGAGGGACCTCCCTACTCAAATCACGCACAGAGGCCAAATATGATAAGCATCCGCTAGCCACTAACCTCCTGGTCGGAATAAAAAAGATAACCCCAACTGGTGTGCTACCACGATATCCCTGCCGTACCACCGGAGGAATACCAGGAATGGCTAAGGTAACGGTCTTAGAGAAGCAATCTAAAACAACGCTCTAAGAGGATAACCAGTCCATTCCCATAATCATACCGAAATCAACCATGTCAGGCAATATAAGGTCAGTCCGGGTGTCACGCCCCTTGATAGTAATTAAGCAACATCAAAATACCTGATTCACTATTAAAGACTAACCCACGGGGGTCGAAACACGCAACAGCGCAACCAAAGGCTCAGATATCATACTCAAGTGAGAGGAATAGTAAACAGAGACATATGAAAAAGTAGAGCCCGTATCAAATAAAACCGAGGAGGGCTGCTGGAATAGAAGAATGGTACCTGTGATCACATCGTCTGATGCCTCAGCCTCTACCTTCGTTGGAGCTGCATAGAAATGGCTATGTCTGCCTCTGCCCTGACCATCAAACCTACCACCCGACCTACCTCCTCGGGGTCCACCCCGTATACCCTGATGACCACCTCTACGGTCTTGACCCTGACCACGGCCTCTTCTTGGAGGTGCTCGTAAAGATGGGGGAGCTGCTTGAGGAGCGGGATCGATCCGACTATACTGAGGGCAGTCCCTGGCCCAATGACCCATCTCACCAAACTCATAGCAACCCTGTCGAGGACGACGCCCATAAGAACGACCACCATGGCTTGAAGAACCCGACTAAAACAGTTCAGGACCCTGACTCAAATTGGCCTCGCTCCGACCACCATCTGATCCCTGAAGAGAGGTCTGGGTAGGCCGTCTAGACTGACTCTGTCAAAACCGTCGTTCGGTCCTATCTTAATAATTCCCTAGAATTGGGGCAGGAGTCACTGTAGCTGCCCTTATGCCTTGCCCTCTACTCGCTGCCCCCTAGGTCCTCGCGACGAAGATGCTCCATAGTACTGGCATGGTCAACTACGTCTAAAAAAGATTGACTCGTAGAAACAAAGGACTGGGTCTCAAGTAGAAGCTGTAATCTCAACCCACGAACAAAACACCTAACACTCTCCTCCTCTACTGGTAATATCATCTCGGCATGACGAGAGAGCTCGTGGAATGTAGTCTCGTACTCTGCCACCTACATGGAGCCCTGCTCCAATCTGCAGAACTGATCCCTAAGGCGGTCTCTGACGCTACGAGGGATAAACTTTGACAAGAAGACCTCCAAAAACTCATCCCATGATAACAGTGGAGATCTAACTGGCCTAGTCTGAATGAATGTGCGCCACCACTGCCTGGCTGGCCCATCTAGTTAGTAAGCAATGAAGTCGGCCCCTCTAGACTCCACTAGACCCAAAGTGTGAAGCCTTTCACGTCAAGTAGTAAGAAACTCGTGGGAATCCTCACCCACAGCCCCAGAAAAACTTGGTGGTGTCAACTTGAGAAACACACCAAAAGTTTTCTGGTCTATAGGCGACATAGGTGTGTCCGCTGCCAAGGGTTGTACTCCCTCAGGTGGTACCTGGACCAGAGGTGCTCTCACTGTAGGCTGATCTTGCGGTACTAGTGCTGGTGTAGCTAGGGCGGGTGGCTGCTGCAAACCCCCAAGCACACCCAAGAGCTAAGCAATAATTGCCTGGAGATCTGGAGTCAAAACTGGACCGGGTAGGGGCTGTGCTGCCCCGGCCCCACCAGCTGATATGGTATACGAGGTGCTGGAGGGTCCGCTACTGGCTCTAGATCCTCCTCTCTCTCATGGGCTGGTGCTGCAGACCTGTCTCAACCTCGGGGTCAGTGTCTACCCCAAGCTGGGGATCTATCTGCAGGCCCGGGTGCATCACCCCTTGCCGCGCCACCTCGCGAGCGATTCATCCTACGAAAGAGTGAAACAAGTTAGATTTCAAGGAACCAATAAGAAACACGCTGCACGAAAGTGAAACAAAAGAGGAAATCTTCCGAAAGACATCCTGTAGCCTCCCGAAGATAAGTTACAGACATCTCCGCAACGATCCGCAGGACTCTACTAGACGTTAGCTCTCTACAAGTGAGACTGATGAACCTGGGGCTCTGATACCAACTTGTTACGACCCGTTTTCTCGAGTCATGATGGCACCTACTATGCCCTACTAGTAGGTATGCCAACCCGTAATCCTGAACATCAAGCAATGAGCGAAAGGGCAGAAACTAGCGAAAACAATAATCTAAACAAGGACAACAAGGCAGAAGCAAACCAAAATAGATATCTTCAGAAATCCTTCCCAGAACCTGGAAGTCACTAGTACAGAGTTATCTAATAAAGTTTACAAGTCCCAAAAGTGGACCACAACAAATCGTGTCTCAAAGGCAACAAGACTAGCTAAAACAAAAGAAAGAGACAAGACAAACCCAAAACGCCAAGTGCTCGCCCTCGTCTCCAAATCACAGCTGCAAAAGAAGGCTGGAACTAATCACCACTAGTAACTGGTACTAGGACCTGCATCACGAAGTAGATGCATAGTGTAGCATGAGTACCAAAAAATAGGTACTTAATAGGCATCACAGGCCGACTGAGCAAAAAGGGTAAAAACAATAAGAAAGGATATAATCTAGACACAGAAAGGTCAAAATGGATATGAAAACAAAGCACACGAGCATACCAGAAATAAACTAAGTACAACCAAACTAAACCTAACTGGACCCCATAAGCCTAGAAGGTACACTCGTGCACAAGTTTAAATAAAACCTGAACGGACCACCATAAGCCCGACATGTACACAGAATAACTAAGTCTAATGAGAAAGAAGAAAATCAGGCTCCCAGCCCAAAGTAACCAAGATAATCCATTAGACTCCACCAAGCTAGCAGTGCACTCCCAGCCCTGATAGAAAGAGTGACGCAAAGGGGCACCCAACCAAACAGTCCACTCCCAGCCCAACTAGAAAGAGAGACCCGTGAGTGAGGAACATATCACGAGTCGTCCTACCGTGCAGTAATCTCCCAGCCCAGCTAGAAAGAGCGACCCGAGGACACCCAACCAGCAGCACACTCCCAGCCCAGCTAGAAAGGGAGGCCCGGGGGTGATCATCGATATCACCGAGTCTACCCAGCCAACGATAATCTCCCAGCCAGCGATAAGCTCCCAGCCTAGCTAGAAAGAATGATCCCGGGGGTGATGGTATCTCTAATAGGATCCAATCCAACTATAGCCACCATGGAATGCCGTCCACTATAAGAAGTCACAGAAAAGGCTCCAAGCCTATACTATTTCAATTCCACACCTTTAGTGATGCACCAAACCTTCGAGAATGCGTCGGGACTAGAGGGAGAAGATACAGAAGTGTAGCAAGCAATAATAACGCCTAATCTAAGGTTCAAACTATCTGACTCCAGTATCCTTCTCTAGTCTACAAGGAGCTAAGTCATCCGAACGACGTCGACAGAAAGCCAAGGTTATCCAGCCCACACGGGTCATAAGTCTAAGGCAATGCTAGCCTAACCTAGACTAAGGACATCATGCTTACGGTTAAGGATACACAAGGCATACAACACATAGCATACAAGCATACAATAACATTTAGCACATCAGCATGCAACTCTACTAAACCGGTTAACATGATACAACACCCGAAATATGGCCAATGTCCTAACATAAGGTATCTAATCAAAGTAAAGTAGGAAACTGGTACCCACCCCCAATTCACTCCAATAAACAAGCTTTTACACAATTAAGCTCAATCTTAAAGAAAGGAAATCGTAGCCTACCTTAAGGCCGACCGCGCGCGCTCATAATCACTTTGTCATTTCTTTTCCTTCTCGAATGAACCTTAAACGCTGCCACTCTATCGAATATAAAATCACAACGTTAGTACGGTTGTTTAGACACCAAAATCACAACAAACAGAAACGGGTCAAATTTGGAGTCAAAACGGGAATCATGGGATCCGCATCAAACTGTTCGGATTTGACTCCATCAAGAGACCCAAAATAGTACCCCAAACTTGTGTTACAAAATGGAACATAATTCAGGGATCAAAACGCAACAAAACCCAACATGCAAGGAAAAATTACATTTTAATCAACTTAAAAGAAAACATGCAGCAGTCTAAACTCGAAAGTTACAAGAATCGAAAGGTGCCGATCACTCTTTGAACATTGTACGACAAAGCCACGACAATTCCCAACACGCGAGACTTTGAATCACCGAAAACCGAGATAAAATGTGTGAGATATGACCAAAACAAGGATGTCAAAAACAAAAGCTCGAAAAAGGGCCTAACAGTTAGGTTTATAACCAAATTTACCTCCAATGACGTGCACTCGAAAACTTCTGAACACTCAATAGCGAAGCCACCAAAAATATGAAGCTCGGAGCACTTTGAATCGCCTTACTCAGTTGAGAGATGAGAGAGTTATGAGTGTTTTAAGTTTGGAAAGGGTTGCTTATATTTTTTGCATTTATAGCAGATTTTTTTGCAATTTCTTTCCAAAACTTAAAACTTCGACATGGTTCTCCGAACTCGTTCAGAACCTCAAGCACGCAAACGAGATATACAACCATACCAAATTTGATATTCTGGACACAATGGCGAACTGAAAACCCACAAAAGGGCACGGAAAAATATCGGAAACCACGGGACACAAAAGAAAGGTGAATCTAGACCAAACTCGACATTCCGGAGCTAACTGCGCTGATGGAATTCTCATCCGAGTGTGTTTACTCAGAATGTTGACTAAAGTCTAACTTAGGCATAAACTTAAACGTAAAATGCCTAATCGTATCGACTCACACTGAAAACCTCGGGAGTCATGTCGACCATGCTTCCAACCTAGAATGACCCTTTCGGAGCTGATGGAATCGTTAGAATTGGATTCTGATGTCATCTTCATGAGCTTTAGATCGAAAATGATCGTTCAAGGTTTATAAGCTCCAAAAATACTAAATCTCGCACAAAAGTCAAACGAATGACCAGGTGACCGAACTGTCTCTCCCAGCAAGTCATAAATGAATGGGGTCGCTGCATGAACGATCTAAACAAAACACCGAAGGAAAAACACAAAAATGACCAGGAGGGTCATTACAATATCCACTACTAAAAATGTCTTTCATCGGCGAAAGTAAGGGTCAAGAAGTACCTAAAGGCTCAAACAAGCCTAGAAAATGCTCTCACATCTCCTGCTCGGTCTCCCAGGTAGCCTCCTCGACTGGACAATGCCTTCAACGGACCTTAACAACAAGAATGGCTGTCAAGCGCAATCTCCTCACATCACTAGCTAGAATGGCAATTAGCTCCTCTACAAATGTCAAACGGTCATCCAAATCGATTGCATCATACTGGAGCATATGGGACTCATCAGGAACATACCGGCGCAACATCGAGACATGGAAAACTGGGTGGATGGCTGAAAATGCTGGAGGTAGGGCCAACTGTTAAGAAACCTCCCCAACTGTCCGGAGTATCTCAAAAGGCCCAATGTACCTGGGGATAAGCTTGCCCCACCTCCCAAACCTCATCACGCCCTTCATGGGTAACACACAGAGGAATACCTGATCACCAACAGAGAATCTCAAAGGTCGATGCCATCGATCTGTATAACTATGGTGCCTACTCTGAGCCGTCCTGAGTCTATCTTGAATCACTCTCACCTGGTCCAAAGCCTCCTAAATCAAATCTCTACCCCGCGTCCTAGGCTTTGTTGACTCAAACCAGCATACCAGAGAGCGACAACGCCTACCAAACAAGGCCTCAAACGGGGACATCTCAATGCTAGAATGGTAGCTGTTGTTATACGCAAACTCCGCCAAAGGCAATAACTGGTCCCAACGACAACCAAACTCCAAAACACAAGCCCGCAGCATGTCCTCAAGGACCTGGATAGTACACTCTGAATGACCATCAGTTTAGCGGTGGAAAACTGTGCTAAGGTCAACCGAGTGCCCAAATCATCTTGAAAGGTCCTCCAAAATCTAGACGTGAACCGAGAACCCCAGTTTGATATAATATAAACTGACACCCCATAAAGTTAAACCACCTCCCGATTGTAGATACAATCCAACTTTTCGGCGCTAAATGAAGACTGAACAAGAAGGAAATGTGCTGACTTGGTCAATCGATCGATGATGACTGGAATGTTATCAACACCTTTAGAAGTTCACGATAAGCAGACCACAAAATCCATAGTAATTCGATCCCACTTCCACTCTGGAATGGGTAATCTCTGAAATTCACCACTAGGCCTCAAATGCTCGGCCTTTACCTGCTGGCAGCACAAGCAATGGGAAACAAAGTTAGCAATATCTCTAATCATGCCACTCCACCAGTAATGCTGCTTCAAATCACAATACATCTTTACTGTGCTCGGATGGATAGAATATCTAGACTCATGACCCTCAGAAAGTATCAAATCCCCAACTCTCAGAACACAGATGCGGCCGGCGAATATCAACACTCCAACAGGATCTAAGGTAGCCTGACCACCATCACTCGCTAATACTCGATCTCTAAGGGCCACCAAGGACTCATTCTTAAACTGACAACCAAGGATCCTATCAAGCAAAGAAGACTGAACTCACATGTACGCCAAGACACGTCTAGAATATAAGATATCCAACCGAACCATGCTATTAGCTAAGAACTGAATATCCAAAGCCAAGGGTCGCTCCACAACATTTAAGAAGACTAGACTACCCATACTCACCGCCTTCCGGCTCAAGGCGTCCGCTACCACATTCGCCTTGCCCGGATGATAGAGAATAGAGAGGTCGTAGTCCTTCAGGAGCTCAATCCAACAATGCTGCCTCGAATTAAGGTCCCTATAGCTCATGATGTACTGAACACTCCTATGATCAGTATAGATCTCACATCAAACTCCATACAAGTAGTGCCTCCAAATCTTAAGTACGAAAACTACCGCCGCCAACTCCAAGTCATGGGTGGGGTAGTTGCGTTCATTATTCTTAAGCTGCCTCGATGCATAAGAAATAACTCGGCCCTACTGCATCAATACAAACCCAAACCAATGCCGGATGCATCATAATATACCGTGAAGACCTCGCCCTCAACTGGAAGATTCAATATATGAGTGTTGGTCAATAACTCTTTGAGCCTCAAAAAGCTCGCCTTACACTCTTTTGACCAAACAAAGGGAATATCAACACGAGTCAACTGGGTCAGAGGTGCTGCCAAGGTAGAGAAACCCTCCACAAATTGTCTCTAGTAGCCTGCTAGTCCGATGAAACACTGAATCTCAGTGACTGAGGTAGGCCTTGCCCAATCACGAATAGCCTCAATCTTCTCCGGATCTACCATAATGCCCTCCTTGGATACAACTGGCCCCAAGAGCGCTACAGAGTCTAACCAAAACTAGCACTTTATGAACTTGGCATAAAGCCGCTAATCTCTCTAAGTCTGGAGCACAACTCTAAAATGCTTCTCATGATCACCCCTACTCCCCAAGTATATCAAAATGTCATCAATGAAGATTATGATGAAAGAATCAACGTAAGGCCTGAACACGCGTGTCATCAAGTCCATGAAGGCAGCGTGGGCATTAGTCAATCCAAATGACATCACCAAGAACTCATAATGGCCATAACGCGTCCGAAATGTAGTCTTAGGGATGTCCGCCGTCTGAATCCTCAACTGGTGGTAATCGAATGTTAAATCAATCTTAGAGAACACTGAAGCTCCCTGTAGCTGGTCAAATAGATCATCAATCCTAGGTAGAGGATATCAATTCTTCACTGTAACCTTATTCAACTGCCTATAGCTAATGCAAATGCGCATCGTACCGTCCTTCTTCTTAACTAAAAGAATGGGAGCGCCCCAAGGTGATACACTAGGTCTGTTAAATCCCTTAGCCAGGAGATCCTGAAGCTGAACACTGAGCCCATTGAGCTCTGCAGGAGCCATCCGATATGGCGGAATAGAAATAGGTCGAGTACCCGACTCAAGATCAATCAAAAAATCAATATCACGCTCTGGGGGTAGGCCAGGTAGGTTAGTAGGAAACATATCTAAGAAGTCACAAACAACAAGAACTAACTCAATCAGAGGGACCTCCCTACTCACATCACGCACAAAGGCCAAATATGATAAGCATCCGCTAGCCACTAGCATCCAAGCCGAAATAAAAAAAGATAACTCTAACAGGTGTGCTACCATGATATCCCTGCCGCACCAGCGGAGGAATACCAGGAATGGCTAAGGTAACGGTCTTAGAGAAGCAATCTAAAACAGAGCACCGAACTATCTCCTCATCTGCATGTAATATCATCTCGGCATGACGAGAGAGCTCGTGAAACCTCATCTCGTACTCTTCCATCTACATGGAACACTGCTCCAACCTGTAGAACTGATCCCTGAGGCGGTCTTGACGCTACGAGGGATAAACTTGGCCAAGAAGCCTCCGAAAACTCATCCAATGATACCGGTGGAGATCTAACTGGCCTGGTCTGAATGAATGTGCGCCACCATTGCCTGACTGGCCCATCTAGTTGGTAAGAAATGAAGTCGGCCCCTTTAGACTCCACTAGATCCAAAGTGCGAAGCCTCTCACGTCAAGTATTAAGAAACTCGTGAGAATCCTCACCCACAGCCCCAGAAAACTTCGATGGTGTCAACCTGAGAAACACACCAAGCATCTTTTGGTCCTCAAAGGGCAGTACTCCCTCAGGTGGTACCTGGACTTGAGGTGCCCTCACTGTAGGCTGATTCTATGGTACTAGTGCTGGTGTAGCTAGGCCGGGTGGCTGCTACAAACCCCAAAGCACACCCAAGAGCTGAGCAATAACTGCCTGGAGATCTGGAGTCAAAATTGCTCCGGGAGGGGGTTGGCCTAGCCCTGGCCCCACCGGCTGATCTGGTAAACTTGGTGCTGGAGGGTCCGCTACTGGCTCTGGATCCTTCTTTCTCTTATGGGCTGGTGCTGCGGCCATGTCTCAACCTCGGGGTTAGCGTCTACCCCAAGCTGGGGATCTATCTGCAGGCCCAGGTGCATCACCCCTGGCCGCGCCACCTTCCGAGCGAACCATCCTACGAAAGAGTGAAACAAGTTAGATTTCAAGAAACCAATAAGAAACACGCTGCACGAAAGTGAAACAAAAGAGGAAATCTTCCTAAAGACATCCTATAGCCTCTCGAAGTTAAGTTACAGACGTCTCCGCACCTTTCCGCAGGACTCTAGTAGAAGTTAGCTCTATACAAGTTAGACCGAGGAACTGAGGCTCTGATACCTACTTGTCACGACCCTATTTATCGAGTCATGATGGCACCTACTATGCCCTACTAGTAGGTATGCCAACCCGTAACCCAGAACATGAAGCAATGAGCGAAAGTGCAGAAACTAGTAAAAACAATAATCTAAAAAAGTACAACAAGGCAGAAGCAAACCAAAATAGATATATACAGAAATCCCTCCCAGAAACTGGAACTCACTAGTATAGAGCTATCTAATGAAGATTACAATCCCAAAAGTGGACCATAACAAAACATATCTTAAAGGCAACAAGACTAGCTAAAACAAAAGAAGGAGACAAGAGAAACCCAAAACGCCAAGTGCTCTCCCTCGTCTCCGAAAAACAGGTGCAGAAGAAGGCTGGAACTAATCACTGCTGGTAACTAGTACTGGGACCTGGATCACGAAGTAGATACAGAGTGTAGCATGGGTACCAACAAATAGGTAATCAGTAGGCATCACAGGCCGACTGAGCAAAAAGGGTAAAAAAAATAAGAAAGGATAAAATCTAGCTTGGGTGTCAATCCCCTAGTTAGTAACTAAGCAGGATCAAAATACCTGATCCACTACTAAAGACTCACCAACGGGGGTCGACACACGCAACGATGCTACCAGAGGCTTAGATATCATACTCAATCGAGAGACATAGTAAACAGAAACAAACAAAAAAGTAGAGCCCGGATCAAATAAAGCCAAGGTGGGGTACTGGCATAAAAGAATCGTACCTGTGATCACACTGTCTGATGCCTCAGCCTCCGCCCTCGCTGGATCTGCATAGAAATGGCTATGTCTGCCTTTTCTCTGACCATCAAACCTACCACCTGACCTGCCTCCTCGGGGAACACACCGTAAACCTTGATGACCACCTCTATAGTCCTGACCCTGACCACGGCCTCTAGCTGGAGGTGCTGGTAAAGTTGGGGGAGCTGCCTGAGGAGCGGGAGTAATCGACTATGCGGAGGGCAGTCCCTGGCCCAATGAACCATCTCACCTCATTCATAGCAACCCTGTCAGGTTGAATACCAAAAGAACGACCACCATGGCCTGAAGAACCCGACTGAAACACCTCACGGCCCTGACTCGAACTGGGTTCGCTCCGACCACCATCTGATGCCTGAAGAGAGGATTGGGTAGGTCGACTAGACTGAGTCTGTCAAAACTGTCGTCCGGTCCTATTATAATAATCCCTAGACTTGGGGCAGGAGTCACTGTAGCTTCCCTCATGCCTAGCCATCTTCTCGCTACCCCCTTAGGCCTCGTGATGAAGATGCTCCATAGTACTGGCATGGTCAACTACGTCTAAAAAAGATCAACCCACAGAAGCTAATGACTGTGTCTCAAGTCGAAGCTGTAATCTCAACCCATGAACAAAGAACCTAACTCTCTCCTCCTCTGTCGGTAATATCATCTCGGCATGATGGGAGAGCTTGTGGAATCTAATCTCGTACTCTCCCACCGACAAGATTGTGATGTTGACTTGAGATTGAATGAGATGCCTTATAATTATTAGTTGTTGGTAGAATCCGGCTTAGTTATGATGAGTTTGGAGGAGTATTGAAAGAGTTAGTGAAATGTGGCGTTTTAGAGATGCTTGGGTGTGAAGGTTTAGTGAGGCTTTGCTCCGACCTTAGAATTGAAAAAAAAAATGAAGCTTAGAAGAGCTAGTGTGAGTATTCTCCCAAGTGGGGGATAATGTGACTAAATGGTAAGGCCCTTTAAGTGTCTTTGATGTTCATGAGTTAGGCTTGATTGATGTTTTATTTTAAAAGGTGTACTGAGTTGAGGAGTTTAGACCCGATGTGGTAGACTCATATGAGAACTTTGAGTGGTGTTGGTAAAGTTGAGATGAGAAAGAGTTGCTTAATGAGGACCTTCTTAGTTTAAAAGCTCCGGTATGATGATGGTTTCTTGAAGGTTGGGAATGTCTTGATTGAGGTTCCTAGGTTATGCCATGTTGACCTTAGTTGGGTTTTTCCATAAGTGGGAGATGGTATGTTGAGTAGTAAGGTTGTTGAGAAGATTTGATATCCTTACCTCTTTATTTATGTGCTTATTCAAGTCTAAAACTAAGAGTTCCTAATAGCTTGTTTTATATTTTGGAGTCTTGTGTGAAAAATGAATTTCCATATGTTCTCCTTATGTTATGCATGTTCTAGTTGAATTCTTGTTTAATGAGAAAATGAGTTTTCATAAATTGTATTCCTCATGTTAATATGCATCTAGTATGAATTGTTTATTTGCTTCATAAGGTGAAATGGTGAACATGCTTAAATGTATTCTTGAAAATGTTGCATAATTGTGCTTTTATGAGAAAATTGTATAATGTGCTTAATAATTTTGGGATGAGTGTGATGTGAATTGGAGAAGGAAGTTCCTCCAATGAAATGAGAAATGGTAAAGTTTGATGCATAAGGAGTTGGTAGACGTATTCCTACTTTCTTGAATTGCATGAAGTTGTTTGAGCCTCATTGATGTGGAGTTGATGTTTCCTCCTATATTTATGCATTTGTATTGATGTTGTATGCATGTTGATGGGCTGGTAAATTGAGTCGTTACCCCTTATATGTTTAAAGTGTCATTCGAGGACGAATGTTTCCAAGTGGGGGATAATGTAACGACCCTAAAAACGAACTAGTAAAACTAGAGCCGCATATGTGTATTTGAAGTTGGTAACTTGATTAAATTATGTAATAGGGCTTAAGGGGTTGATTAGCTAGTTGATTTACCACCTTTATAAGCTAGCAAGACCTTAAGCTAAGTCATGAAATCATTTAGAACCTAGACCCTCAAAACAGTTCCCTAAAAATAGTTTTTAGTTTTAAGTTAGGAGTGAGGGTCAACTTTAAATGGTCATATCTTTTAGCTCAAAATGAATTAGGTGGACCTCTACCTATCCAATTAAAGGTCTCTGAGTCCTCTTTCCAACGCCACCAAGTTTGCTCTTTTCCGATCTCGGAATAAAAAGTTATGCCCAAAATAGTGAAGCACTGTAAAAAAGGACGAGCTTAGACGGGTTTAGTGAAAACTTTTAAGTTTAACTTTGTGGGCCCTTAATTCTTTTCCTAAGTTGAGTCCCTATTAATCTTTGCCTTTCCTAGCAATTATAAAACCCTTTTTGACAAAAATTCTTCCATTTAAATCACTCCAATTAGGAAGAAAAAGAGAAACCCTCCCTCTTTCAAAAAGGTTCTCTCTAGAACCCCATGGAAGCTCAAGGTGAAAGATGGAGCTAGGGTGGATGGTGGCAACTGATATTTTCTCCAATTTCGTTTGGTTCTTGAATATTAAGGTATGGGGACTCTTCATCTTTGATTCCTTCTTCAATCAAAGAGTCAATCCAAAAGATTTCAAAAGTTGTTCAAAAACTCAAAATCCTAATTTCGATTCTAGCATGGGTTCTTGCATTAAATGATTTTTAATGATGATTTATGTTATTATTGATTTTTATTGATGGTTTTAAGAAAGAAAATTTCATGAACCCATGTCTTTTCAAGTTCCCTAAAGTTGGCTTATGAAGTGGGGTTATTGTTTATGATTGAATGATGATAGAATTATGCTTAAATTGAGTTGAATAGTTGATTTCTATTATTATCTATGCTTATATATTGTGAATTATTGGAGAGTTGAGAAATGGTGATTGTGGCTTTGGAAAAGGGTAAGTTGGCCTAACTTCATTGTTAATGTAGAATTGATATAGAATTGTGATAGATTGATGTGTGATCCATTTATGGTGGAGGTGTCTACTTATGGAATGTATTATGATTATGGCCTTGAAGGCATTATATGAGGAATTGAAGTGTTGACATGATATCATATATGTGAATGTGATGCAAAGGATTGTGATAAGGTTTTTAGGTAATATTCTAATTGGAATTATGTATAACTGTAAAATGAGATGAGGGATATATATATAGGTGTATATGTATGTATTTTGGGCAGCACACAAATTTTTGGGCAGCACCTTTGAAGGACAGCTGCCCAAGGGATAAACATCACTTGTTTGGCTATATATTTTCACCCCTCCTTTAGTAATTTCGTTTTCCTTAAGCCTTAGAACATTAGAAACTTATCTAAATAGATTGTTCTTCAAAATCACAAGAGAAAACTTGGTTATTTTGGCTGGAATTCGAGACACACACTTCTTTTTGGTAAATGACAAAATCTGTTTCCGAGCTGGGTAGTGTTTGGTATTTTATGCATATCTCGCGATCGAGAACTTAGTTTGCAATAAACAAACATGATTTGGAAAGATAACTCGTATACCTACAACTCTTATGTTCATGTAAAATGCTAATTTAACTGTTATGGATACAAAATATGGGACGCAACATAGAGCAAGTTCTGCCCAGATTTCGGAAATTGAAATCATGCATGTTCAGCTGTAGTGTTTTGAATATATCATTTTGTACAAAATGTATTTTGTGGTGATTCTTGTTTTTTTTCAACCTTAAGAGATGTAGTTACATCTTTCATGCAGGTTATAAAGTCTAATTTTACCGTTTTCCTGTTCAAATCTAACTTGCGATGATGATCCTGTTTTGGGAGCATAGTTGTATTTGTACATGCTAGACTTACTTGCGATGATGATCCTGTTTTACGTCGACATTACTGAGCTAATATAAGTTAAATAAGGTATGTAATTATATTTTTAAGGTTATATATACTTGTGTACAAGCTGAGAACCTTGATACGTTGGTCGGGCTACGGTTTGAATTCTTGATGTTTGTTGGACTGTTTCTATGCTAAAGCCCGAGGTTTGTGTATAAACTTGTACTTGTATTCTTGTTATTTTCTTGTATATTTAAAGGGTCATCTTGATACCTTGGTTACTTTTGTCACTTGGCATTGTCATGTTGGTATCCTTTAAGGCATTAAAGATGCTTGTGTAACTCACCCACTTGTACGGATTGTTTGATCACCTACCACTTTTGTTGGGATCCTGTCCTTCTTGTGGATGTGACTTTGTCACGCTTGGCATGCCTCTTGATTCGGATCACTTGCCATCTTGACTCTAGATTTTTAGTCCGTCTTATGAATGGAAGTTGTCCATTTTAAATACGAACTAGAAAGCCATTTTTAATATGGTTCTTGGTTCTCTTGATTTTTGGGCTTTAACCCTTCTTGATACAAAGGCAACAAGACTAGCTAAAACAAAAGAAAAAGACAAACCCAAAACGCCAAGTGCTCGCCCTCGTCTCCAAATCACAGCTGCAAAAGAAGGCTGGAACTAATCACCACTGGTAACTGGTACTAGGACCTGCATCACGAAGTAGATGCATAGTGTAGCATGAGTACCAAAAAATAGGTACTTAATAGGCATCACAGGCCGATTGAGCAAAAAGGGTAAAAACAATAAGAAAGGATATAATCTAGACACAGAAAGGTCAAAACGGATATGAAAACAAAGCACACGAGCATACCAGAAATAAACTAAGTACAACCAAACTAAACCTAACTGGACCCCATAAGCCTAGAAGGTACACTCGTGCACAAGTTTAAATAAAACCTGAACGGACCACCATAAGCCCGACATGTACACAGAATAACTAAGTCTAATGAGAAAGAGAAAATCGGGCACCCAGCCCAAAGTAACCAAGATAATCCATTAGACTCCACCAAGCTAGCAGTGCACTCCCAGCCCAGATAGAAAGAGTGACCCAAAGGGGCACCCAACCAAACAGTCCACTCCCAGCCCAGCTAGAAAGAGAGACCCGTGAGTGAGGTACATATCACGAGTCGTCCTACCGTGCAGTAATCTCCCAGCCCAGTTAGAAAGAGCGACCCGAGGACACCCAACCAGCAGCACACTCCCAGCCCAGCTAGAAAGGGAGGCCCGGGGGTGATCACCGATATCACCGAGTCTACCCAGCCAGCGATAAGCTCCTAGCCTAGCTAGAAAGAATGATCCCGGGGGTTATGGTATCTCTAATAGGATCCAATCCAACTATAGCCACCATGGAATGCCGTCCACTATAAGAAGTCACAGAAAAGGCTCCAAGCCTATACTATTTCAATCCCACACCTTTAGTGATGCACCAAACCTTCGAGAACGCGTCGGGACTAGAGGGAGAAGATACAGAAGTGCAGCAAGCAATAATAACGCCTAATCTAAGGTTCAAATTATCTGACTCCAGTCTGCTACTCTAGTCTACAAGGAGCTAAGTCATCCGAACGACGTCGACAGAAAGCCAAGGTTATCTAGCCCACACGGGTCATAAGTCTAAGGCAATGCTAGCCTAACCTAGACTAAGGACATCATGCTTACGGTTAAGGATAAACAAGGCATACAACACATAGCATACAAGCATACAAGCATACAAGCATACAATAACATTTAGCACATCAGCATGCAACTCTACTAAACCGGTTAACATGATACAACACCGGAAATATGGCCAATGTCCTAACATAAGGTATCTAATCAAAGTAAAGTAGGAAACTGGTACCCACCCCCAATTCACTCCAATCGACATGCTTTTACACAATTAAGCTCAATCTTAAAGAAAGGAAGTCGTAGCCTACCATAAGGCCGACCGTGCGCGCTCAAAATCACTTCGTCGTTTCTTTTCCTTCCTGAATGAACCTTAAACGCTGCCACTCTATCGAATCTAGAATCACAACGTTAGTACGGTTGTTTAGACACCAAAATCACAACAAACAGAAACGGGTCAAATTTGGAGTCAAAACGGGAATCATGGGATCCGCATCAAACTGTTCGGATTTGACTCCATCAAGAGACCCAAAACAGTACCCCAAACTTGTGTTACAAAATGGAACATAATTCAGGGATCAAAACGCAGCAAAACCCAACATGCAAGGAAAAATCACATTTTAATCAACTTAAAAGAAAACATGCAGCAGTCTAAACTCGAAAGTTACAAGAATCGAAAGGTGCCCATCACTCCTTGAACATTGTACGACAAAGCCACGACAATTCCCAACACGTGGGACTTTGAATCACCGAAAACCGAGATAAAATGTGTGAGATATGACCAAAACAAGGATGTCAAAAATAAAAGCTCGAAAAAGGGCCTAACAGTTAGGTTTATAACCAAATTTACCTTGAACGACGTGCACCCGATAACTTCTGAACACTCAATAGCGAAGCCACCAAAAATATGAAGCTCGGAGCACTTTGAATCGCCTTATTCAGTTGAGAGATGAGAGAGTTATGAGTGTTTTAAGTTTGGAAAGGGTTGCTTATATTTTTTGCATTTATAGCAGATTTTTCTGCAATTTCTTTCCAAAACTTAAAACTTCGACATGGTGCTCCGAACTCGTTCGGAACCTCGAGCACGAAAACGAGATATACAACCATACCAAATTTGATATTCTGGACGCAATGGCGAAGTGAAAATTTCTATAAGATGTCATCTTGATAAAAAGTGGGTCTCACACTCAAATGTCATTTTATGTAAAATCCAACAAAAGGGCACGGAAAAATATCAGAAACCACGGGACACAAAAAAAAGGTGAATCTAGACCAAACTCGACATTCCGGAGCTAACTGCGCTGATGGAATTCTCATCCGAGTGTGTTTACTCAGAATGTTGAGTAAAGTCTAACTTATGCATAAACTTAAACTTAAAATGTCTAATCGTATCGACTCACACTGAAAACCTTGGGAGTCATGTCGACCATGCTTCCAACCTAAAATGACCCTTTAGGAGCTGATGGAATCGTTAGAATTGGATTCTGATGTCATCTTCTTGAGCTTTAGATCGAAAATGATCGTTCAAGGTTTATAAGCTCCAAAAATACTAAAACTCGCACAAAAGTCAAACGAATGACCAGGTGACCGAACTGTCTGTCCCAGCAAGTCATAAATGAATGGGGTCGCTGCATGAACGATCTAAACAAAACACCGAAGGAAAAACACAAAAATGACCAGGAGGGTCATTACAATATCCACTACTAAAAATGTCTTTAATCGGCGAAAGTAAGGGTCAAGAAGTACCTAAAGGCTCAAACAAGCCTAGAAAATGCTCTCACATCTCCTGCTCGGTCTCCCAGGTAGCCTCCTCGACTGGACGATGCCTTCAAAGGACCTTAACAACAAGAATGGCTGTCAAGCGCAATCTCCTCACATCACTAGCTAGAATGGCAATTAGCTCCTCTACAAATGTCAAACGGTCATCTAAATCGATTGCATCATACTGGAGCACATGGGACTCATCAGGAACATACCGGCGCAACATCGAGACATGGAAAACTGGGTGGATGGCTGAAAATGCTAGAGGTAGGGCCAACTGTTAAGAAACCTCCCCAACTGTCCGGAGTATCTCAAAAGGCCCAATGTACCTGGGGATAAGCTTGCCCCACCTCCCAAACCTCATCACGCCCTTCATGGGTGACACACAGAGGAATACCTGATCACCAACAGAGAATCTCAAAGGTCGATGCCATCGATCTGCATAACTATGGTGCCTACTCTGAGCCGTCCTGAGTCTATCTTGAATCACTCTCACCTGGTCCAAAGCCTCCTAAATCAAATCTCTACCCCGCGTCCTAGGCTTTGTTGACTCAAACCAGCCCACCAGAGAGCGACAACGCCTACCAAACAAGGCCTCAAACGGGGCCATCTGAATGCTAGAATGGTAGCTGTTGTTATACGCAAACTCCGCCAAAGGCAATAACTGGTCCCAACGACAACCAAACTCCAAAACACAAGCCCGTAGCATGTCCTCAAGGACCTGGATAGTACGCTCTGAATGACCATCAGTTTAGCGGTGGAAAACTGTGCTAAGGTCAACCGAGTGCCCAACTCATCTTGAAAGGTCCTCCAAAAGCTAGACGTGAACCGAGAACCCTGGTTTGATATAATATAAACTGACACCTCATAAAGTTAAACCACCTCCCGATTGTAGATACAATCCAACTTTTCGGCGCTAAATAAAGACTGAACAGGAAGGAAATGTGCTGACTTGGTCAATCGATCGTTGATGACTGGAATGCTATCAACACCTCTAGAACTTCACGATAAGCAGACCACAAAATCCATAGTAATTCGATCCCACTTTCACTCTAGAATGGGTAATCTCTGAAATTCACCACCAGGCCTCAAATGCTCGGCCTTTACCTGCTGGCAGCACAAGCTATGGGAAACAAAGTTAGCAATATCTCTCCTCATGCCACTCCACCAGTAATGCTGCCTCAAATCACAATACATCTTTACTGTGCTTGGATGGATAGAATATCTAGATTCATGACCCTCAGAAAGTATCAAATCCCCAACTCTCAGAACACAGATGCGGCCGGCGAATATCAACACTCCAACAGGATCTAAGGTAGCCTGACCACCATCACTTGCTAATACTCGATCTCTAAGGGCCACCAAGGACTCATCCTCAAGCTGACAACCAAGGATCCTATCAAGCAAAGAAGACTGAACTCACATGTACGCCAAGACACGTCTAGAATCTAAGATATCCAACCGAACCATGCTATTAGCTAAGAACTGAATGTCCAAAGCCAAGCGTCGCTCCACAACATTTAAGAAGGCTAGACTACCCATACTCACCACCTTCCCGCTCAAGGCGTCCGCTACCACATTCGCCTTGCCCGGATGATAGAGAATAGAGAGGTCGTAGTCCTTCAGGAGCTCAATCCAACGATCCTGCCTCGAATTAAGGTCCCTATAGCTCATGATGTACTGAACACTCCTATGATCGGTATAGATCTCACATCAAACTCCATACAAGTAGTACCTCCAAATCTTAAGTACGAAAACTTCCGCCGCCAACTCCAAGTCATTGGTGGGGTAGTTGCGTTCATTAATCTTAAGCTGCCTCGATGCGTAAGAAATAACTCGGCCCTGCTGCATCAATACAAACCCAAACCAATGCCGGATGCGTCACAATATACCGTGAAGACCTCGCCATCAACTGGAAGATTCAATATATGAGTGTTGGTCAATAACTCTTTGAGCCTCAAAAAGCTCGCCTTACACTCTTTTGACCAAACAAAGGGAATATCAACACGAGTCAACTGGGTCAGAGGTGCTGCCAAGGTAGAGAAACCCTCCACAAATTGTCTCTAGTAGCCTGCTAGTCCGATGAAGCACTGAATCTCAGTAACTGAGGTAGGCCTTGCCCAATCACGAATAGCCTCAATCTTCGCCGGATCTACCATAATGCCCTCCTTGGATACAACGAGCCCCAAGAACGCTACAGAGTCTAACCAAAACTAGCACTTTAAGAACTTGGCATAAAGCCGCTAATCTCTCTAAGTCTGGAGCACAACTCTAAAATGCTTCTCATGATCACCCCTACTCCCCAAGTATATCAAAATGTCATCAATGAAGATTATGACGAAAGAATCAACGTAAGGCCTGAACACGTGTGTCATCAAGTCCATGAAGGCAGCGTGGGCATTAGTCAATCCAAATGACATCACCAAGAACTCATAATGGCCATAACGCGTCCGAAATGTAGTCTTAGGGATGTCCGCCACCTGAATCCTCAACTGGTGGTAACCGAATGTCAAATCAATCTTAGAGAACACTGAAGCTCCTTGTAGCTGGTCAAATAGGTCATCAATCCTAGGTAGAGGATATCGATTCTTCACTGTAACCTTATTCAACTGCCTATAGCTAATGCACATGCGCATCGTACCGTCCTTCTTCTTAACTAAAAGAATGGGAACGCCCCAAGGTGATACACTAGGTCTGTTAAATCCCTTAGCCAAGAGATCTTGAAGCTGAACACTGAGCCCATTGAGCTCTGCAGGAGCCATCTGATATGGCGGAATAGAAATAGGTCGAGTACCCGACTCAAGATCAATCAAAAAATCAATATCACGCTCTAGGGGTAGGCCAGGTAGGTTAGTAGGAAACATATCTAAGAAGTCACGAACAACAAGAACTAACTCAATCAGAGGGACCTCCCTACTCACATCACGCACAAAGGCCAAATATGATAAGCATCCGCTAGCCACTAGCATCCAAGCCGAAATAAAAAAAGATAACTCCAACAGGTGTGCTACCATGATATCCCTGCCGCACCAGCGGAGGAATACCAGGAATGGCTAAGGTAACGGTCTTAGAGAAGCAATCTAAAACAGAGCACCTAACTATCTCCTCATCTGCATGTAATATCATCTCGGCATGACGAGAGAGCTCGTGAAACCTCGTCTCGTACTCTTCCTCCTACATGGAGCACTGCTCCAACCTGCAGAACTGATCCCTGAGGCGGTCTTGACGCTACGAGGGATAAGCTTGGCCTAGAAGCCTCCGAAAACTCATCCAATGATACCGGTGGAGATCTAACTGGCTTGGTCTGAATGAATGTGCGCCACCATTCCCTGACTGGCCCATCTAGTTGGTAAGAAATGAAGTCGGCCCCTTTAGACTCCACTAGATCCAAAGTGCGAAGCCTCTCACGTCAAGTATTAAGAAACTCGTGGGAATCCTCACCCACAGCCCCAGAAAATTACGGTGGTGTCAACCTGAGAAACACACCAAACATCTTCTGATCCTCAAAGGGCTGTACTCCCTCAGGTGGTACCTGGACTTGAGGTGCCCTCACTGTAGGCTGATTCTATGGTACTAGTGCTGGTGTAGCTAGGCCGGGTGGCTGCTGCAAACCCCCAAGCACACCCAAGAGCTGAGCAATAACTGCCTGGAGATCTGGAGTCAAAATTGGTCCGGGAGGGGGTTGGCCTAGCCCTGGCCCCACCGGCTGATCTGGTAAACTTGGTGCTGGAGGGTCCGCTACTGTATCTGGATTCTCCTTTCTCTTATGGGCTGGTGCTGCGGCCCTTTCTCAACCTCGGGGTCAGCGTCTACCCCAAGATGGGGATCTATCTGCAGGACCAGGTGCATCACCCCTGACCGTACCACCTTCCGAGCGAACCATCCTACGAAAGAGTGAAACAAGTTCGATTTCAAGGAACCAATAAGAAACACGCTGCACGAAAGTGAAACAAAAGAGGAAATATTCCTAAAGACATCTTGTAGCCTCTCGAAGTTAAGTTACAGACGTCTCCGCACCGTTCCGCAAGACTCTATTAGAAGTTAGCTCTATACAAGTTAGACCGAGGAACTGAGGCTCTGATACCAACTTGTCATGACCCTATTTATCGAGTCATGATGGCACCTACTATGCCCTACCAGTAGGTATGCCAAACCGTAACCCAGAACATGAAGCAATGAGCGAAAGGGCAGAAACTAGTGAAAACAATAATCTAAAAATGTACAACAAGGCGGAAGCAAACCAAAATAGATATATACAGAAATCCCTCCCAGAAACTGGAACTCACTAGTATAGAGCTATCTAATGAAGAGTACAATCCCAAAAGTGGACCATAACAAAACATATCTTAAAGGCAACAAGACTAGCTAAAACAAAAGAAGGAGACAAGAGAAACCCAAAACGCCAAGTGCTCTCCCTCGTCTCCGAATAACAGCTGTAGAAGAATACTGGAACTAATCATTGCTTGTAACTAGTACTGGGACCTGCATCACGAAGTAGATACAGAGTGTAGCATGAGTACCAAAAAATAGGGAATCAGTAGGCATCACAGGCCGACTGAGCAAAAAGGGTAAAAAAATAAGAAAGGATAGAATCTAGACTGGGTGTCATGCCCCTAGTTAGTAACTAAGCAGGATCAAAATACCTGATCCACTACGAAAGACTCACCAACGGGGGTCGACACACGCAACGATGCTACCAGAGGCTTAGATATCATACTCAATCGAGAGACATAGGAAACAGAAACAAACAAAAAAGTAGAGCCCGGATGAAATAAAGCCTAGGCGGGTTGCTGGCATACAATAATCATACCTGTGATCACATCGTCTGATGCCTCAGCCTCTGCCCTCGCTGGAGCTGCATAGAAATGGCTATGTTTGCCTCTGCCTTGACCATCAAACCTACCACCCGACCTGCCTCCTCTGGGACCACCCCGTATACTCTGATGACCACCTCTACGGTCCTGACCCTGACTACGGCCTCTACCTAGAGGTGCTAGTAACGATGGGGGAGCTACCTGAGGAGCGGGAGCAATTTGACTATGCTTAGGGTAGTGTCTGGCCTGAAGAACCCGACTGAAATACTTCACGACCCTGACTCGAACTGGCCTCGCTCCAACCACCAGCTGATGCCTGAAGAGAGGCCTCGGTAGGCCGTCTAGACTGATCCTATCAAAACCATTGTTCGGTCCTATCTTAATAATCCCTAGACCAGGGGTGAGAGTCACTGTAGCTGCCCTCATGCCTAGCCTTCTTCTCACTGCCCCCAAGGGCCTCGCGACGAAGAGACTCCATAGTACTGGCATGGTCAACTACGTCTAAGAAATATCGATTCGCAGAAACTAAGGACTGGGTTTCAAGTCGAAGCTGTAATCTCAACCCACGAACAAAGCACCTAACTATTTCCTCATCTGCAGGTAATATCATCTCGGCTTGATGAGAGAGCTCGTGAAACCTAGTCTCGTACTCTTCCACCTACATGGAACACTGCTCCAACCTGCAGAACTGATCCCTGAGGCGGTCTTGACGCTACGAGGGATAAACTTGGCCAAGAAGACTCCAAAAATTCATCCAATAATACCGGTGGAGATCTAACTGGCCTGGTCTGAATGAATGTGCACCACCATTGCCTGGCTGGCCCATCTAGTTGGTAAGCAATGAAGTCGGCCCCTTTAGACTCCACTAGATCCAAAGTGTGAAGCCTCTCACGTCAAGTATTGAGAAACTCGTGGGAGTCCTCACCAACAGCCCCAGAAAACCTCGGTGGTGTCAACCTGAGAAACACACCAAGCATCTTCTGGTCCTCAAACAACATAGGTATATCCACTTCCAAGGGCTGTACTCCCTCAGGTGGTACCTGGACTTGAGGTGCCCTCACTGTAGGCTGATTCTACGGTACTAATGCTGGTGTATTTAGGCCGGGTGGCTACTGCAAACCCCAAAGCACACCCAAGAGCTGAGCAATAAGTGCCTGGAGATCTGAAGTCGAAACTGGTCCGGGAGGGGGTTGGCCTAGTCCTGGCCCCACCGGCTAATCTGGTAAACTTGGTGCTGGAGGGTCCGCTACTGGCTCTGGATCCTCCTTTCTCTTATGGGCTGGTGTTGCGGCCCCGTCTCAACCTCGGGGTCAGCGTCTACCCCAAGCTGGGGATCTATCTGCAGGCCCGGGTGCATCACCCCTGGCTGTGCCACCTTCCGAGCGAACCATCCTACGAAAGAGTGAAATTAAGTCGTGGTTCTGTTTCCCTTCTTTGTATTAGCTCCTATAGGCTTCATGTACCTCTGAGAATTCCTACATGTCTTAATTCACATTCAAAACTAAAGTGAGTTTAAGAGAAAAGTTCAAGAAGTGTTTTTGAGTTATTTTGAGGATCTTTTGTAACCAACAATGGTTTTAAACTAATTTTTTGAGAAATAAAATATGAGTATTTAGAATAATCGTATTCATGATTGAGAAAGAATATAAAGGAACTAAGTATTCCCAAATGCAACACTTTTACATTGAAAGAGAGACACTTTGATTTCTGAAAAGAGTAATGAATTCAGAGATAAATTCAGAGCAATTACCTCTTTTAAGAGGACATCGAGTAATTACCTAAAATTGAGAAAGAGTATGTTTTAAAAATTTCAACGTGTGTGTGTGTATATATATATATATATATATATATATATTGGGAGCACCGATATGGAGATGAGTTCAGACAACTCACATTCCTCACAAACCATATATCCAACATGGGTAAAGGGTTGTACTTTTTAGACGATTCCTTATTGCTTTCAAGTATAGCTTAGTGGATCCATTTAGTTGAGGTGTTCTATACCCCGGAAAGGTATAGGACAGTTCTGGCAGCATGGTCATAGTGATGGTTTTCGGCTAGAGAATCTCCCAAATAAGAGTAAAGAGTAAGCTATTTTATTTTTATATACATACTTGAGTTAGTATTTGTTTATTATGAAGCCTTAAACATTTTATATTTTATTATTTATTTGTATTGAGTTGAGTTGAGGTGAGTACTTTTTCAGTCTTGTTAGTTTAGTTACATATGCTTTCAATTCCCCTTGCATGCTCGTACATTCAATGTACTAATTTCATTCGACGTGCATCTTATTATGTGATCTTAGGCGTATTTATATGCCTAGGAACCTAATAATACACATATTTAAGAAAAGTTTGAATTCAGTTTGTGTGTTTATAGTCGTATCGAGTCCTTTGAGTTCATTGATACTAACATATATGATTAGTTGTGTAGGTGAGCTTAAAGGGAGAACCAAGCACTAAAATGGCACGGGGAATCAAGAGAGGATCCAAATGAAAAGAAGCAAGGAAGAAAAATGAAGAAATGACGTTAAAGGCAATTTCGTATCCTCTCCGCGTCTCGAAGAGAATTCTATTCTTGTTCTAGAATTGATTTTTGGGACATAATGCTCCGTGGACTTTCCACATTACGGAGAGGGATTTTTAATTTAGTTTGTGAGAATTGAATTGAGACAATGTGGTCCGTGTCAAGACCGTGTTGTGGAGAAGAGAAAAGATGCTCAGAATGAAATTTGTGAAGTCCTCCGCGTCGCGCCCTTGGTTGCCAGATTTGACCATTTCGACTTTAGTATAAATAGGATAATATTTTATTTTATTAAAAAATTCTTTTTCTAGGTTTTGAAAAATGACAACTTGGAGAGCTATTTCATCATTTTTTTAGGGTTCTTTCCTAAAGTCTTTTACTTTTGATATCTTTATGATAACTAAATATTGCTTGATTGAAACTATTGTTATGAGTAGCTAAATACCCTAGTTATAGGGTTGTGGATATCGGATGAATGTAATATATTGAGTTTTCATTAGGTTAATATTGATTATCATGTGAATCTTTCTTATGTTATTGTTATTTGTATTTCGAGCCTGATCACCATTGAAATAAACACATTGTCCGAATTGAACTCGGGAGAGGAATAAGAGGATAGAATGTGGGGCATAAGGAACATGATTTTCTGTTAATACTTAGGGTTAATTTGTATCTTGAATAGGTATATACCTAGAAACCATGTTTGGTCACTATACAAGAAGAAATTGTAATGCTCGATACTTGATCCAACCTATCCCCGCTCAACGATGTAGTTAGGTTGTCATTTATCGTAGGCTATTAGAGGTTGGGAGACCATGATCATACACTTAACCCTGTGATCATTGATTTGATAGTTGATAAACACCCATTTAAATAATATAAATTGCATGAATCCTGATAAGAGTTGTAGCCCTGGACTTTACCCAATCATAGTTTGAAAACCTAGAATTTGAATCGTGCTTCTTTAATTTTGTTTAACTTTTAGATTATAAAACAAATCACTCTTGAAATCTTGATAACACTTGTGTTTAGCTGAAAGTATTGGAACAATTAAGTTATTCTAATTGTAAGTCTTTATGGCTACAATACCCGACTCTTTATAAGAGCAACTTTAATACTTGAATGACCACGTACACTTGCGTGTGCAATTTGGGCGCAACAAGTTTTTGGCACCGTTGCCAGGTACTTTATAACTAGGAAGTATTTGATTTTTCTTATTTCTAAAGTTAAAAAGCAAGTGTTGACAACTTGATCTTAACAATTCATTTTGCAGGTTGTGTTGAAAGTCCAAACTGGACAACGATCAAGGATTGGTAGAGCATCTAGCTGAACGAGAAAGATTCGTTCACTACCGGAGAAGGCAAAGAAGACTCACTTACCCAGTCCCTCTTGTTGCTAGTGAACCAACATCTCCAGTAGCAAGAGTTGAGCAAGAGGAACCTACAGTAATGGCTGAGATGAAAGTAAGAGACGTGGCAATCCCATGTACCACCAATGTGACTTCATGCATACAGAAACCTGAAGTTGGTGGAAGGTTTGAACTAAAGCAAAGTATGGTGCAACTACTGCACAGTATTGGGCAGTTCACTGGTCTGTCGCACGAGGATTCAACAATCCATGTACATAATCTCCTCTAGATCAATGATACTTACACTCCAGCTGGAGTGAATGTAGATTATGTGAGTCTCACTCTATTCCCCTTTTTTCTGCTTGGGGAAGCAAAAATATGGCTAAATTCTGAACCCGCTAACTCTACCCACTTCACCAGTCTATCATTGGGACAACAACCCGCTCAGGTGCATGTAGTTCAACAACCACCAACATGGTGTGAAATCTGCGGAGGTGGTGATCATAGTGTAGAGGTATGTGGTGCGAACCCGGATTCTGTGAATTTTATAAGGAATGCACAACGAGGAGGAGGCCAGTAGAACTATGAAAATTCTTACAATCCTAGTTCGTGTAACCATCCAAATTTATCATGGGGAGGTAATCAAAATCAGGCCCAAGGACAAAATCAATATAGACCCTAGGGAAATGCATATGGGTATCAACAACAGACCTCACGTGAGCAGCCAAATAAGTAGCCGAATAACATAAGCATGGAGGAGATGCTGAAAAAGATTATGGCTAATCAAAGCTCAGTTAACTACTGATGTGAGAAATAATCAGTTGGCTACACAGAATCTGGAGAAACAATTCGAGCAGTTTGCTAGTTCCAAGAACTCACGACCGTAAGGAGGTTTACTGGGAAACACTGATCCAAATCCCAAGCAGGTAAATGTGGTAGGTACACGGAGTGGTTTGCAGTTGGAGGAGTTAGTTCTTAAGAAAAGAAACAATGAAACTGTGAGTAAAGAGAGTGAACCCAAGGAGAGTGAGGTTGTTGCACAAAAAGAAAGAGTGCGACCATTAGTGAAACCACATCCTCCATTCCATCAAAAGTTCAAGAAATAGAAGAAAGATGAATGTTTTGGTAAGTTTCTCTCTCTTTTGAAACAAGTTCATATTAAATTGCCATTGGTAGATGTTTTGTAGGGTATACCCAGGTATGCTAAATATGTGAAGGAGATTGTGGCAAACAAAAGGAGGCTAGCTGAATATGAGACTGTAGCACTTACTGAAGAGTGCAGCTCCCGAATCCAAACTAAGTTGCCCACCAAACTGAAAGATCCGGGTAGATTTATGGTTTAGATCACTATAGGGCAGAGCATTCATGCGCGAGGATTGTGTGATCTAGGAGCTAGTATAAATTTGATGCCAACTTCGTTGTACAAAAAGTTGGGGTTCGGTAGTCCTAAACCTACTACCATCATTTTATAGTTGGTTGATAGATCTGTTGCTAGGTCTGATGGTGTTGTAGAGGAAGTCTTAGTGCAAGTGGGATCGTTGATATTCCCAGTAGATTTTGTTTTGCTGAATTTTGAGCCAGATCCTGAGGTCCCATTCATCTTGGGAAGACCTTTCTTGACTACTGGCGTGCTATGATAGATGTAGCAGCTAGGCAACTCACTATGCAGGCACATGATAAAGTGGAGGTGTTCGATGTGTACAAGGCATTAAAGCTACCAGTTGTATATGAAGAGTTGTCTGCAATAACTGTGATAAATCTTGTGGCAGAGGCTCGATATATTGCATCCAAGGACCCTTTAGAGCGACTGCTAGTAGGAGATAATATCTATGGGGATGCTAAGGCGCAAGAAATGGTACAATTTCTTGATGTGGCACTCATAGGTACATCAAGAGATTGATGGGAGCCTTTAAATAGGGAGTTGGGTCCTCCACCCAAGCCTTCCATTGAAGAAGCACCCCAGCTGGAGTTAAAAGCATTGCCAGCCTACCTCAAGTATGCATTCTTGGGTGAAGATAAGACCTTACCAGTTATTTTGTATGCAGCATTATCTGATTCCCAGGTGGAAGCAGCATTAATCATCTTGAGGAAGAGAAAAGCAACCTTGGGTTGGCAAATGACCGACATCCATGGTATCAGTCCCGCATTGTGCATGCATAAAATTTACATGGAAGAAGGAAATAATCTGAGTGCAGAGTATCAACGAAGACTAAATCCAGTGATGAAGGATGTGGTGAGAAAAGAGGTGATCAAGTGGTTAGATGCAAGGATCGTGTACCCCATATCAGATAGTAAATGGGTGAGTCCGGTACAGTCTGTTCCCAAGAAGGGCGGAATGACGGTGGTAACCAATGAGAAGAATGAATTGATAACCACAAATACAGTAACTGGGTGGCGCATCAGCATGGATTACAGGAAGTTGAATGATTCCACTAGAAAGGACCATTACCCGGTGCCTTTTATTGATCAGATGTTAGATAGAATGGTGGGGCAAGAATCCTACTACTTCCTGGATGGCTACTCAAGTTATAATCAGATTGTAATTGCACTAGAGGACCACGAGAAGACTACCTTCACTTGCCCATATGGAACTTATGCATTCAAACGCATGCCATTCGGATTATGCAATGCACCGACGACATTTCAGAGATGCATGATGGCAATCTTTCATGATATGGTGGAGGATTTTGTTGAGGTGTTCATAGATGACTTCTCGGTGTTTGGTGAGTCTTTTTACCTTTGTTTGACTAATCTTGACAGGGTCCTTACTAGGTGTGAAGAAACAAATCTTGTGTTGAACTGGGAAAAATGTCACTTCTTAGTTCAAGAGGGGATTGTGTTGGGGTACAAAATCTCATAGAATGGGATGGAAGTTGAAAAAGCCAAAGAGGAAGTTATTCAGAAGTTGCCACCACCCATTACAGTAAAGGGAGTTAGGAGTTTTATGGGACATGTTGGGTTCTACAGGAGATTCATCAACGATTTTTCTAAGACTGCAAGACCCATATGCAGCCTGTTAGAAAAAGAGATGAAGTTTGAATTTGATGAAAAGTGTTCGCAGGCATTTGAGTTGTTAAAGAAGTAGTTGATAGAAGCTCCTATTCTGATAGCTCCTAACTGGGAGCTTCCATGTAACAACTCGAGAGCACCCTTTAGCCGTTACCAGCGTATTCGTCCTCTCGGAGGTCTTATACAAGCCCTTAGCATTCGTCATAGCATTTATCATAGAAAAATAGTGGAGAATTTAAAACTTTTTCATAAGATAACACAAGACTTAAAAGGTCACCTCGTTTATACCTTTAATAGAAAATCGGAGTACTATGTCTCAAGGTAGCCATCTTAAAACACGACTATAACACAAGAGGGACACAACCCTTACAATACAAAAGAAACTACTATCCAGTACAATGAACTTAAGGAAACTCTTTAACATAAAGGTCCTTGAATCTTTAAGGACACACCCGAACTTGGGAATAGTAAGCCAAGCTCATCACTTCTAGGAAAGGCCCTTTATCCACCACCACCTACACTTGGTGTAAAAAGATGAAGAAGAATGGTGTTAGTACAAGAATGCACTAAGTATGATAACCATGCAAAAACATGCTTTTAAAAGGAACATTTAATTGGAAACCATGAATAATGCCTTTTTAGAGAAACTTCAAGAACATTTAGTACAATAGGCACCATAGAAACCGCATACATCATCATACACACGGAAACCATTCATAATATCACATAGGGCCACTTATAAAATTTTAGGCACATTCAATGCATACAATACATTACCTTCCTCTTTATCTTAACTCCTTTCCTCAAGCAACCCTTAGGGAATATTTGGTGCAATGTATCACCTTAAGGTTACCAAGGGTGAACTTACATATAGCCTTCATCAATCCAACCACATATATTCATAGAGTCATAAGCACACCATAAGACATAGTCTTCACATAGGAACCATCACCTAAGACAACCCCTAAGTCACACTAGTGCAATGTGCAAGTAGAATCCCATAATACTACTCACACCAAGTGTTCCTAAGAAGCCACCATAGGCTAGGCACATCATATTCAACAAGTCATAACATCTTCATTTAACATTAGACATAAGACCAACATACTTCATAATATCATATAAGGACTCATTCATTTACTACATCATTAGTCATAACTCATTTAGTTCATATCATAGGTAAATCACCCTCACAATCCCTTCACAAGCTCACTTGTGCAATTTACACATGGAGTCCCATACCCCCCACATATACTAAGCAAACCCATTTAGAAGTCATAAGTGTAATTCACATGCATAATCATACTTCATGTCTTGACATAAGTAAAGTCAACCTTAACATGCTTTCATATTAACATACATATACCATAGTCTTCATTACATAAAGAGCCTAATCATAACCTCACTTAGAGTCCGCTTGTGCAATGCAAAAGTAAGGTCCATAGTCATACCTACACTAAGTAACTCTTCAAGAAATCATGACTAGAGTTCATATTTTTATCTTAGTTCATTTCTTAACTTTCGGGAGACATTGCCATAACCGACATAGACCATGTGAGCTACAAGGAATCTGTTGTTCTACTCCCACACCGTAAATAGAGGGTACTACTTGCCAAGGTAGGACCTACATAAATAATAGATATCTAGTGAATCCACTAAGCTAAGACCTACAGGGGCACGTAGTTATGGAACAAGGAGATTGCTACTAGAAACCTTGACTTACTAGGCGTGGAGGTTTCCATCTCATGAGATAACATCTATGTTGGGAATCCGGGCTTGCTAAACGTGAAGGTTCTCTTGTGGGAAGCCGGACTTATTAAACGTGAATCCCCTACACTCATTTTTTATGTTCACTTGGTTCTAAGTTCCAACTCCCTTTTTAAACATCTTTAAGCCTTTATTTAACATTAGATCATAAAATAGGCTTTAGGGACTTAATCTCTCATGTCATATAGCTCAAAGGTTTCTAAGATTAGAATGACCTTTCATCATAGAACCTACATTATGTGAGAATGACCTTTCATCATAGAACCTACATTAGGTGAGAATGACCTTTCAGATAGTCATACCATATTCATAACATAGTCTAGTTTAGAGTACAATTGAGGAAACCTTTCAACATACTCACTTTCACTAGATTGTCATAAAACTTATTCATCCATTCATGTGTGTGTACATATGTGAGAAAGCCTTTCACATAAACACCTTTATACAACACATATTCATACCTTGTTAATCATACACTTTGCATGCATAATAAGATGTGAGGGTGCATATATTAGTTAACCTTTCAATAGACACCATAATATATCATATTCATAGCTATACATATAGAGTGTGTGTGTGTGTGCATATTGGTCCTCATAGTGACATAATAGCAACAACATTGATATTGAGTGCACTTCCCCTCACGGGATCACAACACATTCACAATGTCCCCAAATCATGAGCAATTCACATATAAAACCTTTAGGGATTCTAGACCACACACTCACACTTCATCATAGGAGACAAGGACACATTCAACATTGAATAGGTACTCCTAACATGTATATGATCAAACAATCATATAGGGGTCATATAGGTAGGCGTCATTCCACAATAGTACTTAACATAATCAATCATGTAGACCACACCTTATCCCTAACATTATAATTCACATTAGACTCCTCATCATCAACACACTTTAAACATCATGCTAGCATTGAGAATTTCATACATAACCTTCATAGCACAACTTCATAAACATATGCATCATAATCATCAATTCACTTCACATCTATTGCCTTCAAGGCCATGATCTCAACATGCATATATAGACAAGAAGTAAACACCGCCACCATAAGTGGACCAAACCACACAACATCAATTCTCATACTATATACTAGAAGTTAGGTCAACTTACCAATTCTCCAAGCCATGATCACCATGGATCAATCCTTAACTATTCATAATCAATTGACATAGATAGCAATAGGAATCAACAATGTAATTCAATAACATATACATAATCTAAGTACAATTCAAAAAACAAAGGGATCAACCCATAACATTGTCCATAAGGCCATATATCTCAACTCATCAATATACCAACAATTCAACATGAATAAGTATAGATAATCATATGAAACATCAATACAATCTAATCTGAACATAATTTCACCAATAGAGATAATATTCACAAAGACCCACATCATATGCCAATTTTCGAGAATTTGGGGATCATGGGTTCTTCAAGACTTCATTTGAAAATTATCTTAAAAAGCTTAATTCCACATTAATTAATCAATAGAATGATTTGAAAAATTGTTTGACAAGGGACCCATGTTTAGATTGAAAATTGGGAATTTTGGTCTTTGAATCACTTTTGAAAATCTTTGATAGAACTCCTTGAATGGGAGGTTATTCAAGAATCAAGAGTTACAATACCTTAATTATTGAAGACCAATGAAATTCAAGAAGAAATTAGTTGAAACCCCATCTTCTAGCTTGAGTTTCATCAAGGTCTTCATTGGAGTTTTTGAGAGAATCTATTTTGAGAAGGAAGGGTCAATTTGAAGAATGGGGTCTAATTCTAGGTTTTGGGGTTTTAACCAACTTAAAATACCCTAAAATAGGTAGAATAACCTCTTATAATAATTCCCCAAAGTACCCAAACTACCCCTCACTTAGTTGAACCTTTTAAACAAGTCAAACTTGAGTTTTATTTTCGCAGATTTTGTCAGGAACCAAGTCCGCGATGAGAGGTGATCCCACAAGTTTCAAGAAATTAAATTTCGAGACAATAGAGTCTGTGGTGTCTCTGCGACGCAGAGCCACTTTTTGGCCAATGGTGGAGCAGGTCCGCGACGCGAGCCACTCCCTCCATGCACAACTTCAAGCTGCCTTGGCAGCTTGTTTGGCCAAGGGTTGGGGTCCTCCTCGAGGACCCTTAGGGTGGTCTCGGGGAGTCGTATCTGAACGTTTTGACCCTAAAAACATTTATTAAGACACTAGGGTCACCTCTATTGATTTTAGACTCCAATCAACACATAAAAACATGAACAACATACTAGAACACACCAACACGCAAAAGACTAGTTTCCAAATGTCTTGGTCGTCCCTTGACGTTTGACTTCCAAACTCTTTTAAACTAACTAAAAGGGCTATTCTTCATTATTTTAACAAGTTATTAATGCATAAAACCCATGTGAGGCTCTACTTTATCCTACTTCATTTTGAAGGTCGTTACATTCCATTCGAGCTTATGTGTAATGCCAGTGATATAGCGATGGGGGCAGTTCTTGGGCAACGAAAAGATAAAATGTTTCATTCCATCTACTATGATAGCAAGACACTTGATGCAGCTCAATCGAATTATACTGTCACTCTGAGAAAGAGATGATGGCATTAGTGTTTGCATTAGATAAGTTCAGGTCATACTTGGTAAGAACCAAGGTTGTGGTTTACACTGATCATGCTGCAATCCGGTATTTGTTTAACAAGAAGGATGCCAAGTTGAGGTTGATTAGGTGGATTCTGCTCTTGCAAGAGTTTGATCTAGAGATAAAAGATATGAAGGGAACTGAAAACCAGATAGCTGATCACCTGTCCAGATTAGAGGACTCGTCTCATGTGAAGAGTGAAGAGCAGATTCGCGAAGAGTTTCCTGATGAGCAATTGCTAGCCTTGGACCTTGCTCAAGTGCCTTGGTATGCTGGCATTGTAAACTTTCTGGTGAGTGGTTTATTTCCACCTGGAGCATCAAGACATCAATAGCAGATGATGAAGTATGATGCACGCTTCTATATATGGGATGAACCCTTCTTATTCAAGCAGGGACCTGATCTGATGGTGCGAAGGTGTGTAGCTAAACAAGAGGTAGTACAAGTGTTGGAGAGTTGCCTTTCTTCACCATATGGTGGACACCACAGGGGTGAACGCACTGCACATAAGGTATTGCAATTTGGTTTCTTTTGGCCTACTCTGTTTAAAGATTCTGCTATGTTTTTGAAGGGTTGTGACTAGTATCAAATGATGGGCACCATTTCTAGAAGGCATAGGATGCCATTGAGCAATATACTGGAAGTTGAGATCTTTGACGTATAGGGTATAGACTTCATGAGACCATTCACATCGTCCTGTGGTAATCAATACATCTTAGTGGCAGTGGACTACGTGTCCAGGTGGGTGGAGGCAGTTCCATTACCTTCCAATGATGCAAAGATGGTAGTGAAATTCATCCGGAAACATATCTTCACCAGGTTTGGAACTCCAAGGGCCATGATCATTGATGGAGGTACGCACTTTATTAATAGTTCAATGCAAAATTTGTTGGCTAAATATGGGGTAAGACACAAGGTAGCTATAGCTTATCATCCCCAGACTAGTGGGCAGGTGGAAGTATCTAATAGAGAAATGAAGTAGATCCTCCAAAAGACTGTGAATGCCCAAAAGAAAGATTGGGCTGACAAGTTAGATGATGCTTTGTGGGCATACCGGACTACTTACAAGACATCGATAGGGATTTCTCCTTATCGAATGGTGTTTGGAAAACTGTGTCACCTCCCAGCTGAATTGGAGCATAAGGCATACTGGGCAATCAAAATGTTGAATTTAGATGTTGAATTAGCTAGAAATAAATAGATAACGGAGCTGCAGTAGTTAGAAGAGTTTAGACTTCAAGCCTATGAGAATGCTAAGCTCTACAAAGAAAAGACCAGGAGGTGGCATGACAAGCATATTTTGTCACGTACTTTTGAGCCTGGTCAATTAGTGTTGATGTTCAATTCAAGATTGAAGTTGTTCCTCGGAAGGCTTCGGTCTAAGTGGAGTGGACCTTATGAAGTTGTGAGGATGACCCAACATGGTGCGGTGAAGCTAAGGAACAAGGATAAGAGCTTTACTTTCCTTGTGAATGGGCAACGAGTCAAGCACTACTTTGGAAATGATGTTGATCGTGATCTTAAAGCGCTCACATTGAATGACGAGTGAGTCATGAGATGGGTCGTGCCACGACGTTAAATCAGGCATTGCACGGGAGGCAACTCGTGACCCCTCGTAATAGTTAGGATTTCTATGCTTTTGTTTTGTTATTTCAATTCGTAGTAATTAGTAAAAAAACCAAACAAATGATATATCCAGAAAAATACAAAAATATGAGTCATGCCACGACCAAAATTAAGGCCCTGGATGGGAGGCAACCCATGGTGTTTATACTAACGGGTTTTGTGCTGAAAATGTGCAGGAATCAGAAATTCACACCATAGGCGCATTGCAGAGAGAGTGGCTTACTTTGACCTTGCTTGGAATTAATTTTCCAAGTCGAGGCAGAATGGTCCGTGACCATTCCGCATCACAGGGGGGCCCAATTTCGGATTCAACGAGAAGTAGTTTTTCCGTCAAAAATAAAGAAGCCACGTAATAGTCCCGCATCGCGGAGCCTGTGTATATTTTTTATTTCATCATAAATTAATTAATTTAGCCAGGCAAAGGACTCCGTGAAGGACCCACATCGCGCTAACAGGTGAGTATTTTCGTTTCTTCTTAATAAAGACGAGTTTGACTCATCTATCTTCAAAATACCCGACCCATTCCCTTTTATTTCCAACTTTCACGTCCACAAACCCTACCTTTCTCCCAATCACCCTTCTCTCTTAGCGATTATCCTCCCTTTTTCTTCCCCTGTAAAATTTTGAGGTTCAATCTGTAACGCGAAGGTAAACCAATTGTTATCCCTAGTTGATCTTCTCCAACTTCACCATTCCAAGTATGTTTTCTTGTTATCATTTTGAGGCAAAAGTTGGGCGTTTTGGGTAGGTTATGTTAGGGATTGTTGTTTGTTTGATCTCGTGGGGAGTTTGGAATGTAAGGGGTCATGGTAAGAAGATTGTATGTTCGTGTGATGGGTGTTTTCGAATTCTTGATTAGAGCTCACCTATTAGTACTTGAATTTGGGTTTTGGGTTGATTTGGTGAAATTGATAGGGTGTTGTATGTGGGTTATGCCTGTTTGGGAATGTTTGTTTAAACTTTTAGTGGGTATCTCGAAATCTTGAGTAGAATTTCTTTATTTTTGCTTGCATGTGGGTGTAGGGGAATTTGGGGGCTTGGATGCATACACTTGTGAGGTCTAATAGGTGGTTGATTATGCTATCATTGCAAATTGGGTACATATAGTGTCAAATTCTTGAGTAGACATTACTTTGACAATTAATGCATAAATTGTGGGTATTGCTTGGTTGTGTGCATATAGTTGTGCAAATTCTTGAGTCGCATCTGAGGGTAAATCATTGTATGAAGTGTAGTTGTGAGTCCCGAAACCTTGAGTAGATGTTGTTGAATTTGGTACGTGCATGAGACATGTGTTAAGGTCGTGTGGTGTTTTGTTGTGCTTTATTTGTGTACGCCTATGGGAAGTCTGAGTACCTAGGCTGAAGACTGTATTAGAAGAAGTGTGGGGTGGTGCTTCCACACCACCCATTTTTATCATTGTTGTGTAGTTGTGTGGACTGAACTATATTCTGTTTGTAGGAAATCATGTCAAGCTCCCAAAGACCCGGTAAGGTAGTTGCCACCTCTAGCCAAACGAAGCATGTGCGGAGTGGGGGTAATGTCCCACCCGCACCTGCAGTTCCCAAGGGCCAAACCAGGTGATTTAGGGTGAAAGTTGTGACCAAGAAAGGGAAGGAATGGTGGAAAAAGCACACATAGGCATCGTATTTCTCTAATATTTGCATTGACAGGGATATCTTGGCGCGGGAGTTCCCCTAAATACTGAGGCGGATCCGGGAGTTGCATATGGAGTTTATCTTCGCAGAGCCGGGAGAGTGCAACTTGAACATGATCTGCAAATTCTATGCCAACTGGGCACCGAATGTGAGATCACATTTTGTGACTGTGCGGGGAGTTAATATGACTATCACTCTTGCGGGAATCAATGACATAGTAGCTACACCACAGGACACTGATCCACTAGTGCTTATAGGGATGAACATACGCCCTCCATATCGGGCTATTCGACATACACTGTGTGGTCCTCAATCCATGGTGCAATGGACTAAGCCTAGTGGGAAGAGATATCACCAATCTCTTCCATATGCTCACATGCTGAGGGAGGCACGAGTTTGGCTGAATATTGTGATGCACTGTTTGATACCGAGACTGCATTACACATATATCATTCGGGACCAGGTCTATTTGGTATATGCCTTGATGACGGCCACGGAGGTGAACATTGGGGCAGTCCTGATATTGGCGATACGAAAAGCCTGGGTTCATAAAGGGCACAAGTATGCTTTTGGTGGCCTTATTACCATAATGTGTCGTGTTGCAGGTGTTTTGAAAGAAAACGTGGATTACATGACACCGTTATTCCCAACACACGTGGACATCACCAGGACAAAGGGGCCTGACACTGAGTTTGGCCCAACTCTCACCACTGCAGAGCTTCGAATGAGCTTATCATGGCTAGAATGTATGGCCTCGAGATGCTGCGCCACCAGATGGTTGCCTAGCTTCCACTAACATGCAGTTGGGTGACGTTGAGAAGCATTATCCGATGAATGCCCACACCAAGTCCCTACTTGGCATTGGTCTTGAGTTTCGTGAGTCGATCGATGATGACATTCCAACTGATGAGGCTATTTCATACTAGCTCGGATGTAGAATCTAATTATGATGAAGAGATAGACCCCGATTAAGCCGGTGATGAGGCCGAAGAGGGTGATGCTATGGAGGATTGATCAGGGAGTGTTTTCACCTTACCTCTTGATTGTTTTGATTTATGTAAAGTACTGGGTACAGTGCTAATGTTTAAGTGTGGGGTGAGGGTGAAAATCATACCTAGTATGTATATATTTTTATTGTTGAACATTGTTAGAGTCTACTTTGTATTTTTTATTTGTTTGATTTTGGGTTCCTTGGAGGTTGTTTTCGGTTCTTTGACCAAGGAAAGTCCCTTTGAACCGTACAAAATACAAAAAGATTTTATCTTATTAGAATTGAGTCAGTAGTCGTAGTTGAGTCGCATTGCCCAATGATAGATGAATGAAGACCATCTTAAGGGCAATTTCGTCATTGAGTCTTAGGTTGGTATGTGCTGAAGCATGAAACTCTGAAAGGAAAATGTATGAAAGCATGATTTAAAGTTGATATATGAATGTTTGCATTTGAACTTGTCTATTTGACTTTGATGATTGCAACTTAAGCTTAAATTGAACCTTGTGCATAAATTGATTGTGTTGTTGTGATTGATCCATTCTTAAGTAGAACTTGTGCCATGAGCGGTGAGTTTTTGTAGTATCCATGTAATGCATCTGAGTCTAGAATTTGCCTGGCATGTTATTGAAATGAAATAAAAGTGGTGTTTTGTTTAAAAGATGATAATAGGCTTTCTTTGAATTGTCCTGAATATTAGCCTTTTCAGAAATAATATCCCTACTATAGCCCCATTGAGCCTTTTAGCCTTGATTTTGTTCTAATTGCCTACGTAATTAAGCTAAATCCCTTTTATTGATACCGTTAGTTTTGATCCCAAATCCCTAATGCACTATGTTAAGAGGAGAAGTGAAAACGGCGAAAAAAGTAAATAGGGTGGAAATGTTTAGTCTGTGGGGAAGAGAGAAAAGAGGTAGTAAAATGATGCCCCATAAGTTCAAATCTGGGATTGGCCCTGGTCCTTAGGACATTGTGCACTTCGACTAAGGTTAAAAGCACAGTTTGAAGGTGGCTAACTTGGAGAATGACTTAATGATGGCCCTGGTCCTTACAAGGACAATGTGAATAAACGAAATAGTTGTGAATGTCAGAAGGAAATTAAATATGGTGCATTAGGGAGGATAAGTCACTAATTTTATCTAAATGAATCCTCCCTTACCTCAAGCCCATATTACAACCGGAACAAGTCCTATTTGATTTTGAGCATGACACACTTCATTAGTGGAGATGTACATAATGGGCAAGCTTATGGTTCTCAATGCATGCATGTATGATGTCTTTGTTGAGTGAGAATGTACCTTGTTTGCAAAGTCCTTAAAGTATATTCAATTTGTTTAGTTGAGTGTGTTGACTATTCTTTGGAGTGAGGGGCACTTGTTGTATGAAAGATATGTGATATGTAATGGTGCACATGTTGTTGAATGTGTTGGTTGCTAAAAGTTGTCAATTCAATTACAGGAGTCATGCATATTTTGAATGAAATCATGCTTATGTTAGCTGGTTATAGATCCTTGGAAGAAAGTGGGGGATGCACAAATACCGTAGTAGGGAGTCTAGGTCTAGGAGTAGTTAGTAAGTTGTTCGAGGACGAACAAAGATCTACGTGTGGGGTAGTGATCTTAGGCGTATTTATATGACTAGGAACCTAAAAATACCCACATTTAAGCCAAGTTTGAATTCAGTTTGTGTGTGTTTATAGTCGTATCGAGTCATTTGAGTTCATTGATACTAACCTATATGATTAGTTGTGTAGGTGAGCTTAAAGGGAGAAATGAGCACTAAAACGGCTTGGGGAATCAAGAGAGGACCCAAATGAAAAGAAGCAAGGAAGACAAATCAAGAAATGACGTTCAAGGCAATTTGTACCCTCTCCACATCGTGGAGAGGAATTCTATTCTTGTTCGAAAATTAATTTTTGGGACAGAATGCTATGTGGCCTCTCCGCATCGCGGAGAGGAATTTTTAATTTAGTTCGCGAGATTCGAATTGAGGCAGAGTGGTCTGTGTCAAGACCGCGTCGCAAAGAAGAGAAAAGAGGCTCAGAATGAAATTTGTGAAGCCCTCCACGTCACGCCCCTAGTTGCCATATTTGGCCGTTTCGACTTTAGTATAAATAGGTTTATATTTTATTTCATTAAAACATTCTTTTCTGGGTTTTGAAGAACGACGACTTGGAGAGCTATTTCATCTTTTTTTAGGGTTCTTTCCTAAACTCTTTTACTTTCGATCTCTTTATGATAATTAAACATTGCTTGATTGAAATTATTGTTATGAGTAGCTAAATACACTAGTTCTAAGGTTGTCGCTACAGGATGATTGTAATCTATTGGGTTTTCATTGGATTAATATTGATTATCATATGAATCTTTCTTATGTTCTTGTTATTCGTATTTCGTTCCTGATCACCATTGAAATAAACACATTATCCGAATTGAACTCGGGAGAGGAATAAGAGAATAGAACGTGAGGCATAAGGAGCATGATTTTCTCTTAATAATTAGGGTTAATTTGTATCTAGGATAGGGATATACCTAGAAACCATGCTTGGTCACTATATAGGAAGAAATTGTAATGCTCGGTACTTGATCTAACCTATCCCCGCTTAACGATGTAGTTAGGTTGTCATTTATCGTAGGCGATTAGAGGTCGAGAGACCATGATCATACATTTAACCCTGTAATCATTGATTTGCTAGTTGATAAACACCCATTTAAATAATATAAATTGCATGAATCCTGATAAGAGTTGCAGCCCTGGACTTTACCCAATCATGGTTTGAAAACCTAGAATTTGAATCGCACTTGTTTAATTTTGTTTAACTTTTAGATGATAAAATAAATCACTCTTGAAATCTTGATAACATTTGTGTTTAGCTGAAAGTATTGGAACAATCAAGTTATTCTAATCGTAAGTCTTTGCGGGTACGATACCCGGCTCTTTATAAGAGCCACTTTAATACTTGAATGACCACGTACACTTGCGTGTGCAATTTGGGCGCAACATTATGATACAAATACAAGTGTTCAGGATCATTAACAAACGTTTTGTTGAGATCATTTGACATTCCAGTTAGCTTTAGTGAGCCTCCTTGCATTCCGGAGGATTTCCCTTTTTCCCCTTTCACTTTAGTCCTTTTAGGGTGTTTTGGGTCTTGTCCCAACATCCATGCTGAACTATAGAGGCTTCATAGATAGTTAGAGTTGAAGAGTCTCTTATTACTTTCCCTTTAGTTGAGATGTTTTGAGACAGGTTTGCAGAGTATTATCATTATTGAACTCAAGTATTTTCAAATAGTTGAATAGAGTATTTGTTTGAGTTAAATGTCTAAATTCTATTTCTAAGCTTGTTTTCCTTGAGTAAATCTTCCGCTAAGTAGTCAGCTAGGCCAAGGGTTTTCCTGGGGATCAGAAATGATTCTCGAGTGGCGGCCACGTTCAAGGTGTAGGCTTGAGGGTGTGACAAAAGAAATGTTATTATAAAGATTTCCCTCGAAAATCTGGTCTAAATTGCCACCCCAAAGCTTAAATTCTCAAAATTGGTGAAATTGAGCTTAAACTCCGAAATTTTTAGGTCAAAACCCTCTCTAATGTTGCTTAAACGACTGTAGGTTCACTTAAGCGAACCCCATAAAAACTGGGGGTATCACTTTTGCGAACTAGGCTTCACTTAAGCGACCATCGCTAAAGCGACCCTTGGTTCACTTAATCGAACCCTTCAAAAATTTCGGCCTTCTCTTAAGTAATCACACTTTTGCTTAAGCGAAGATCTCTTAGGCGAAAGGCCTATCGCAAAAGCGAAGGTTACAGAACTCAGGCACCAGAAAAATCAGACAACTCTCAAACCATCGAAAGGACCCTCAAGTTTCGTTTGTAACCCCGTGCACACAAACTACATATGCAAATCAATTGCACTTGATGTTCTGGACTCAATGGAACCGTCAAACACAAATTCGAGGTCTCCGTGACCTGACATCCGTGAAAACTAAAACTAACTCACACCTAAAAAGGTTAAAACAAGCTTGGGACCACGCAAAAATCAACCAAGATCTCACCTAGGCCTAATATCATCCCCTAAATCCAACGGACTCTCGAATTCCAATCTGAGCATCCGAACCCCGAATGTTGACCAAAGGCTAAAATTCCACAATTTCACAACTTATGACCTCAAATCCTCAAAAAGAATCGAAATCAAAAATCGACTCTCACATATGATATTTCACATTTTGGGACTGATGGAATCAATGGAATTACATTCCAACACTCGAAACTTCAAAAGACACCAAAAACCACTTTCTTAACAACTTAGCCTTTCAAACTCAAAACTTACCAAAATTCTCAACTTTAATTCAAAGATCAAAACCAACTTTTTCAAAACTCAATTATAGAAGACTCGAGGTGAATATCGGGAGGTAAAAATGATAAATTCATAAAAAAAAAAAAAAACCAACCGAGTCATTACAGGATATGCATTTCCTTTGCAATAAGTTAAGATTCATTTGTGAAAAATCTTATGTGAAATCAAGAGTAGATAGAGGTACCATTATAGAAGTGGTATTAACACTATATGTAATAAGGTTTATCATACTTTATTGACAAAAATCACATTTACTTCATTTATTTTTAAAACCTATAAAAGACAAGCGAGTGAAAAACCAAGTTCCTTTATTCAGTGTTAGACATAGAAAAATTCTAAACTTTATAAAGATGATTTTCGAAGAAAAAAGGGTATGCAAGTTATCTTATGCTTAAAAGCAAGGATACACGTTGAACATATATATATGGAGTCTTCATATAGTCCATCAAACTAGTACTAATTTGATAGATACTTATTAAATGACTTAAACAATATCAACAGGAGAAATCAACAAAAAAAAAAGTTCATCAAATGAAAGTTCATAAAAGTTCTACATAAAAAGATGAAAAAAAAAATTAAAAATGTATCTTAATTAAAATAAAACTAATGTAAAAAATCATGAGTAATAATATATCCCACGATATGAATGCAGTCAAATTCAAATTTAAAAACAAAAAAGAGAACAACTTACATGATTAAAAAGACTAATTAAATAATGAAATGCAAGAGGATCAACTCTTGAATTAGATCTACATATTGTTATGATTGAGGAGTGAAGATCGATTTGGATTGATGGGTGGATGGGAGGTAGATTTGCAATAAATGATATAATTGAGGAGAATGCGAGGAGGGAGAAGGTGTGAGGTAATTTTAAAATTGATTAAACCTAGGGACGATGAATTATTGCATCAATTGATACGATTGAGGCAATAGATTATTTTTTATCTGCAAAGATATTTCAATTAACATGATAGATAAATTTACAAACTAAGATAATGATATAATTAAGTATCTTTCACTAAAGGACAGAAGAGTGAAACCTTTATATTACACTTAGATTATATATTATTTTTTTTAACGATTTTGATTTCCTTTTAATTTCATTTTTACTGATTGATATAGTCTTTATTTTAAAATTTGAATTTTCTCAAATTTGTAAGCGCGGGGTGAAAAATTATACGCACATGTTCATTTGTTGAAATATTTTTATTCATGTTTCCTTATGTTAATTCTTTTTCTTCTATTATGTCTTGAAGTTTATCAATTTCATGTTGATGATGATAATATATCAATAACATAATAAAACTCGAGATCTTGACAATTATAACAAAGCTCAACTTCTAGCAATAGGAGTTTGTCAGTAGAATTAACATGTTCTTCCTCTTCCTTCAATACTCCACTCACAACAAATAGAGCAATAGATCACAAAAATGAAATATCATTGAGCAAGCAATATAATCAAATAAAAATTCAATGAAGTGTTCTACGAATCTCACAAACAATTGACACCACCAAAAAAATTCTTAGTATCAAAATTCTCAGTATACTATAATTAAACATGAGAAAAGTAAAGGGTTAGACAATCGTATTAAGCAAAATAAACTATCAAAAAATTCTCATTATACTATAACTAAACTTGAAAAAACTAAAGGCTTAGATAAATTAAATGCTCATTTTATTTTAGCAAAATACATTTCACGGGATTGCAACGAATTTGACAGGCACACAACCAAAATCTTATACAAACCAAGTATCATAAGTACCAAGTCCCTTCCATATTTTATTTTACTTCTATTGAACAACTTCCAAACTGTTGTAACACCCCAAAAGAAATTTTTAAGATAAAATTTGAATCACACTTTGTATACGTATAGGATCGTACTGGATGATTCCTAGTTGCTCATGTATGTTAAGGTTCATTTTTCGAGTGTAGGAATTGTATTAGAAGTGATTTAGGATCATTAGGGACTTATAGCATTAAGCTGAGCTCAAAGTCATTCTATGTACTCGTTGAGTTTTCCCATAAAGTCATGCAAGAGTCAACTCAAACAACTATATCTCTTATAATATGAGGATTTAGATGGAACATGACCTAAATAGTTAAAGATTTATTAGTCTTATTTACAAAGCCACCAAATTTACATTAATCAGAGTTCGGAGTAAAAAGTTATGACCATTTTACAGAAGATACTCCAATCTGGAAAAAATTTCTAAAAACTATGAACAGAAACTATGGGTTGTGAAAGAATCTGTGGGTCATGATTCATGCTCGTGCAATGGGATAAGAGGCTTAAAATTATTTCTTGAATTCCACGGAACCAATCCACGAGTCATGGATCATTTTATAGACTGTTAGTGTGTCCATAGATCATGTATATCATGTATTTCAGTTGTATATCAAAATTTTCAGATTTCATTGAAACATTCTATTGAGTTTCTTTTCATTCTTTGGGAATTTTTGACCAAACTAAGTCATTATTTAAACTAATTCACCAAAATAATATTTTTTTTATTTTTTTATAAAACTAGTATAAATGTATTTCTCAGTAACGTTTTAGGCTATATTTTATTCAAAAAAATTCAACTATGTAAAACATAATTGTTGACGGCGTTAAATAAAGAAATGTTACTGATGGTAACGTTTTAAGCATAATATGTTAATGTCAGTAACGTTTTATAATTCGTTACTGATAGACACGTTTTACACCTAAAATGTTACTCACAGTAACGTTTCTTAAGAATCCAATCACGGACTATAAGATCGGACAAATTAAAAATCTTGAAGATGTCTATAAAATGTTACTGCAGATGTATCAATTGTTTCTTGTACAGTTGCTTAGCTGCTTTAATGTACTTCAATTAATTTCCTTTCAATTGGTTGTTATTGTCATCTTGTAATTTTCTAGCCTTCAATTGTTGTATTCTTGGTCCATTAACCACAAAAAATGATCCACCCCAAAGTTGTAAGGTTTTGCTTAATGACGATGATAGTCATTTTACTTAATTTATTTTTCTAACATGAAAATTAGGAGAAAGAGAGAGCATTCTTGTCAATAAACCCCATAATGAGCATAAGGCTATTACTATCTCAGAGTGGGCAGTTTACATTTTTGTGCTCTCTCCAATCTGGGAAAACAAAATAAGAGAGATCTACAAGGCTTTAATCAACCTTATAAAATTAGCCTATGTATTTGTAGACATTGAATTTTTTTGGGACTCTACAAGACGTATTCAATTCGAATTGGGAACTCTAAAAGGTGTGTTCAGTGTCAATTAGAATTCTTAGAGGTTACTCAACCCTAAACCCTAGTTTATGCCTATATAAAGGGTACTAAATTCCCATAAAAGACATCTCGAAAATTCCATAAAGAGATCAAGATCTCTAATATTCAGCAAATTGATGGAATATTCATATAGACGGCAAATCTAAATCATCCGAGTTTGAGAAATACGCCACTAACGGCCCTCGAATCATGGATAAATCTTATGAGAGGAGAATCAAGGGAGGAACAAAATTGTACCCGCAATCTTGATGAATAAAATTCTGTTTCTTCATATTTTTTTGTGATTGTAATTTATTTTCTGTCACTTTAAAATTTGTTGCAAACAAATTGGCACGCCCAGTGGGACCAAATTTGCCCTTCATCTCTTCTCTCTTAAATCAAATCTGAAAATCTGAAGTTGCAAAGGTGGAAGAATGAGTACTTCAAGCCTCGTCTTTAAGTTTTATCAAGTTTATGCTCCGACAAGCCTTGAAGCAGGGGGTATTTGTAGACATTGAAATTTTGTGGGACTCTAAAAGATGCGTTTAATTCGAGTTGGGACTCTACAAATTGTGTTCAACTCAAATTAGGATTATTGGAGGCTATTCAACCCTAAACCCTAAACCCTAGTTCACACCTATATAAAGGGTACAAAATTCCCTTAAAAGGCATCTCAAATATCCCATAAACCCTAGGGTATTTTTAAAGATCAAGATCTCGAATATTCCACAAAAGTCATGGAATATTCATATAGAGGTCAAATCTAAATCATTCTAGTTCGAGAAATACGCCACTAATGGCCCTCAAATCGTGGATAAATCTTATGAGAGGAGAATCAAGGGAGGAACAGAATTGTACCCTCAATCTTGATCTATAAACTTATGTTTCTTCATATCTTTTTGTGATTGTAGTTTATTTTCTATCACTTTAAAATTTGTTGCAAACAGTATTAATACTAACACGACATTTATTTTTCTCGTCGTTCCCTTTCAAGCAAACTATAGCTTGTGGACACAACCATGTTCGATTGGATTTTTCTTGTGCAAATCGAGTGAATACAAAAGAACAAAACAAACAAACAATAGTGACAGTTTTTTTTTCGATTTACCACCTAGTGTTCGATAAATTATAGTGGTAGATTACCACCTCATATTAATATCTTGATGAGAGAAAATATCTCTCAAGTTAGAAAACCAATATTACATATGTTGGGAATACTAAGAAAAACATAGAATAAAGAATCAATAAATAGATGAATATTTTGAATGACAAAGACTTTGTCAATAAGGTAATAAGCTTTCTATTTTTCAGCAAAAAATATGAGAATCCAAATGTATGCTCTGTACAAAGCAAAGGTCAACAAACTCCCCTATACAATGCCTTTTCGCCTATACTAGATTCAACTAATTTATTACTATAATCCGAGAAGCCTAGCTACTAGAAAACCTGATCAACTCACAATATTTACTAAAGAATGGCTCAAATGCCATTAACATACAAGATAATACACTTAAGGTGAGAAACCCCCACTCGTGAATCCATTCCTGCATATATTTGCACAAAAATATCTATTACAACGTAAGTATTGTGTTAGAATAGGAGAATCAATTGACAAAAGTATTATGAAATCAGTTATAACAGAGTATATTTGCATAACAATCCTGTCTCAATGCTCATAAGGAGACATTTACGAACATATTTGTGTGATAATGGCAAAATTGATCAAATTACTTAAGCTTAACCACAAATATGACATGAACAAGAGTATCAAAATTAGCAACCGGTGATACATGGAAGCTAACATTTTAAGTGCGAGCTTGTTTTAAGTACAACTGAAGCTATGACTATAAGTGTTAGCTTGTTTACGTTGTTGGTCCCAAAACTAGATAAAGGAGGAGGTGACAATAAGGTGGCAGCTAACATAAAACTAATCAATTTATTATAAATTCTCATTATTTATGGCGAGGCAAGGTTGTTGCAATGAAACGTGATTCACTGTCAACTACCTTACTAACAACTGAAGCTATATGGAAGCCAACGTTTTAAGTGCAACCAATGCCTATGACTATAAGTGTGAGCTTGTTTACGTTGTTGGTCTCAAGACTAGATGAAACAGGAGTGATGATAAGGTGGCAGCCAACATAAAACTAATCAATTTATGATAAATTCTCATAATTTATGGCGAGGCAAGGTTGCTGCAAAGAAAAATGATTCACTGTCAACTACCTTACTAGTAACATAAATGATTCACTATCTTATTAAACTACGTGTCACGTCAAAATAGGTGAAACAAATTAAAATGGAGAAAGTATCATACTACTAATAAATGGAAAGTGAGCAAGCATGCAAAGGTAAGCAGGATCAAACATCCTCTGACTCTTTTAAACTAGTACTACCATGTCACACCAACTATTCATCACACACATACCGGTAACACCAAAGGCACAACCTCTGACCGAAGGTACCTAAACTTAGATGGAGAGAGATTTATATATTTAGTAGCAGCCAAATAGATAAAAATCACTACACACCTAGATTATATTTTTCCACTATGATAGCTTTTCACAAAGCACCAAATGATTTTCTCCTGAAGACGTCACAGAAAGTGCCTAACCTTATTTCTGTTGCAAGTAAGATTAACCTTACTGGTGGTAACGAATTAATTTAACGTTGTCAACTCTGTTAGTTTTGAACTGTTGAATATTATCTAAAATGTTACTAAGAAATACCTTTATACTAGTTTTGTAAAATTTCAAAAAAAACATATTATTTTGGTGAATTAATTTAAATGGTGACTTATTTTGGTTCCTTTGGTCGATCCCCACAGTCCCCAAAAGCTCTCTCTAACCCTACTAAGTCTTGGTAAGTATTCTCCAAGATTTTACAACATAAATCCTAGAATTTCTACAAGATTTTAACAATAAATCCAATTCCTATCTCTAGTGAAATCAAGAGTTCAATTCTAGGGTTCAAGACTTGATTTTTAAGCAAGTCATAACCAATTTTTCATCCTAGATAAAGGTAAGCATACTCTCACAATTCCCTAGTGATTCTAACATATGATCATGTATCCTAAGCAAGAATTCTACGCTCAAAACATAGGATTTTCAAGAAAGAATCCAAGAATTTAAAGAAAGGTTTCTTGATTGGTCTTTCAAGTAAAGGTTGTTCTTCAAGATTTATCGAGCGTTTAAGATATATATAAGGCTATCATAGTGAGGAACTTAGTTCTTCCTCAGGCCCAACATCAAAAATTTCAGTTAGTAAGATCAAAGCTAGGGTTCTTCGCCTTCAAGCTTCAAGTTCAACAATTCAACGAATATTTTTCCTTCAACATATGTGGGATTTCATCAATGGGTATCATTTCTCCCATTATGTCCCAAATTTTTTTTTTCATATAATTATTTCTATAAAATGTATGTGCAATGATCATCCACGTCATTTTCTTTGCTTTCTGATCTTTTTAGCATTTAGAGATTTTCTCTGTAGTGACCCCAGGTCATTTATGATTTGTTGCGACTGACAGTTCAGTTGTCAGGTCATTTGTATGGATTTTTTTGGAAGTTTGTGTATTTTGGTGCCTTTGAAACTTGAATGGTTGACTTCAGTCAAAATTCAAGAAGACGTCTTCAAAATGCAATTATGATAGTTCCATCAGCTCTGGAAGGGCCATTTTAGGCTAGGGGCATGGTTGGTTCAAGCTCAAGACTTTCGGTGTGAAATTGTGTTGTTAGGCATTTTAACTTAGAAGCTTAAGCCAGAATTTGACTTCAGTCAATATTCTTGGTAAACATGAGATTTTTTTCAGTGTGATTACCTCCGAAATGTCGAGTTTGGTTTAGAACGACCTTTCGTGCTATTTCTGAGGCTTCCGATCTGATTTTGAGCCTTCTTATGGAATTCGGCTAAAAAGGAACTTGGGTGTGGGATCCACTTTTCATCAAAACGACCTCAAATAAAAGTTTTGATGGTTTCATTGAGTCCGGAATTTTAAATTTAGTTGGGTAGCATATCTAGTTTATTTTTAGCGGGTCTTAAACAAATTATGAGGATCTATACAGGGACTTTGAAAAATAGCAAAATATGGTGTTGTTAGTGCAGACTTTTGGTGATCAGACTTTAGTCTTTTAGAGACCAGAAATACTCTTTTAGCGACAAGAATATTTGCAATTTAAATAGAGAAATTGCAGCTTCGGCCTTCATTTTCAAAACTCGATTTATTGAGCTATAGAGCTCTAATTGAGCTATAGAGCTCTAATTGAGCTGATTTCAGTTGCTTGGTTCAAGTTTTTGCGTGGTTGTGCAGTGGAGTATTCAGGAATTTTTTTGGGCTCTCTGTTTGAGGTAATTTATGGCCTAAGGGGTTGCCAAGCTCTCCCTTTGTTCTTTAATGGTGAATTTTGGTGCATGTGTGTGTTTGGGCTATTCCAGGAAGGGAATTGAGCCCTATTTCGGGGAACAAGGTCAGTTAATCGATTAGGACCTTTTGACGAAGTCAATTTGGGATTTCCGACATGGGTCCCACATTCCCATTTTGATGACTTGATTTTTGGTCCATCTCAACTTATTGCAATTTTAGTTTCTATATGTCTGTAATGACGTTGTGATCGATAATTGGATAGTGTGGTGATGTTTTGGAGGCATTTTAGAAATGGATAGTTGTTTTCCAGTAGATTCAGAGTGCTCGTGATCGACTTTGAGTGTAACACCCTGTATCCTAGACAAACAAGGTTGCAGAAATCAGAAGTTGCAGGTGCCACCAACGGGCACCACCCACGGACTGTAAGTGGTGGTCTGTGGCTGGCAACCTGCAACCCCTCCACAGAAAGTCCAGGAAATTTGGCTAAGGGTAGACCCACGCCAGGACCTACGGACTATAGGTGGGTCCGTGGTTCAGACCCCCAGAACCTAGTCCCAAATGCCCATCGATGGTTGACCAGAACAGACCTTCGGTCCATCCATGGTCCGTCGGTCTGGTCCGTCGGTGACCCCCGATAGCTCTTAAGTAAAGGGTAGTTTGGTCTTTTCCCTATGCGTTCGACCCCTAAACTATGTAGTTTTGGTTAGTTTTAGCCTAGTAACTTAATTAGAACTTACCCTAGTCAACTCCCTCTCCAAAAATTCACCAAGTTGAACGAAAAGAAGGAGAAAGAGTCGACCAATCCCTAGTCCAAGAATGCAGCAGGTTTTCATCAGTTTTAACCCCGAAATAGAAAGATTTCTCCGTGGAATTCGTCACCAAGTATGTGAGATTTCACTAGTGGGTTCCTTTCACCCATTAGGTCCCTAGATTTTAGTCAGATTCTTGATTCTCTACAACATGTTAGACCTAGGATTTCTAGAATTTTAGAATTTATATTGTGATTCAGTTGTTAGACTAATCCAAATTAGATTATCATGTTTTCGTGGAATTGTTGCTTAGTTCTTGCTTGAAACTCAGAACCCTAGTTGTCTAGATTCATTTAGTTCATGAATTACACTTGCTAGGTCAGATTACTCAGATATGCATGCCTCAGTTAAGAATGTTTCATTATTAGTACATTAATGATGCATTTTCAGTCAGCATTTCAGAACATCGAGTTATCCAGTTATTTCAATTATATTGTATTTTATGCATTCTATTGGTAGTTGGCTTTAAACTGAGTTGGACTAGGGTTAGTCACCCTCAAGTACCAGAACTACGTGCCCCCATAGGTTTTTAAGTCCCATCTGTGGGCATCAGTTTAGTGATCACGCCATTCATACCTCTATACCTCTGGCAGGGTATATTGGGTCCTCTTGATGGGGTGTATACATGGGACTCCACATTTAGCTCATATGGTTTCATGTTGGTTATTAGTAGCTCTCACAGTCAGATTCTAGTGCATTGACCAAGTTACCAGTCACAGTTCAGTATTCAGATTCAGCATGCTATAAACTTGGTCATTGCATTCAGTTAGTTCATGTTCAGTATTTTCAATATAATATCATGTTCATCTTATATCATTGCTCAGTATGTTTTGTTAAGTTATGTGTAATGTTCAGCTTTATTCTAGCTTACATGCTCAGTACCTTTCAAGTACTGACGCATACTCTGCGCTACATCTTCTCATTATATAGGTTCAGGTCCTCAGCATTCAGATCACGCATAGATCAGTTCCCGATCTCCAGTTCAGCAATATTAGTGGTGAGTCCTCATTCTTCAAGGACGAGTGACATGTTATCTTTCCATTTCCAGTCTTTAGTTTCAATTTTTGCTAGATTTAGCTGGGGCATGTCCAAGCATCTCTAGTCAGTTACAGGCTTTATTTCAGACATAGTTAGATTCAGTTTTAGCTTTGGAGTTTGATCTTTCAGTTGTCATTAAACTCTCAATTTATTTATTCAGATAGTAATGGGTATTCCCCATCATTTCAGTTTTATGATGTTTTAAGCTTCCGCACAGTATTTTTTTTAATCAGTTTATCTAGTATGCTTATGATATGTCAGCTCAGGGTTATCTTGGGGTCACTCGTGATCCTAGGTCCCATGTTTATGACTTGGGGTTAGCTTCGGGGGGTGACAAACTTGGTATCAAAGCACTAGGTTCAAGTGTCCTAGGATGTCTAAAAAGTTGCCCTAAGTTAAGTCTTTTTCATGGGTGTGAAGTGCACCACATCTAATGAGAGGGAGGCTACGAAGTGTTTTAGGAAAACTTCACTTTCTTGATATTCTTATCGTGCATTGGTATGATCTCTCTCTAATCCATCGTTATGTGTTTCAGATCATGCCTTCTCGTAGAGTTTACGCAAGAAATGTGAATGCCCACAACGCTAACGCAGCTCCTCCAGTCCCAAAGCAGGAAGTTTCGAATGTAGAGTTTCGAAACGCCATTCAGCTTTTGGCCTAGAGTGTGACCAACCAGAACAATCATCATGTTCCAATTCTTGCAAATGCTAGTAGTGGATCAGTGGCAGCCAGGGTTCGTGATTTTGTTAGGATTAATCTGCCTGAGTGTTTAGGGTAGCAGGTTGGTGAGCATCCCCAGAACTTCATTGATGAGGTCAAGAAAATCTATGGAGTAATGCAATTGACTGGAAATGATAGGTTAAAGTTGGCATCCTACCAGCTTAAGGATCTAGCTCACATCTGATTTACTTAGTGGAAAGAAAATATGGGTACAGATACAGTTCCTATCACTTGGGAGTGTTTTAGTGAGACTTTTCTGGACAGGTTTTTCCCAGGAGAGTTGAGGGAGGCAAAAGCTCAGGAGTTCATGAATTTGAGGCAAGGTAGCATGTCAGTCCAAGAGTACGGACTCAATTTCACCCAACTCTCCAGGTATGCTCCTCATATGGTTGTTGATCCAAGGGCACAAATGAATAAGTTTCTGTATGGAGTGTCAGACCTAGTGAAAATAGAGTGCAGAAATGCTATGTTACTGGAAAATATGAACATCTTTAGGCTTATGACCCATGTTAAACAGGTTGAGGGAGATAACTTAGGGAACAGGCTAAGGATAATAAGAAGGCTAGGACATGCAACTATGAGTATTCTCAGCAGAAATTAGGTTGTGGAAATCACTCTCAGTTCCAGTAGAAATCTTCAGCTCCCACACCTTCATCAGCTAGTGTTCCATCTTCCAGGTTTCGACATGATCAGAAAGGTAGGGCATCAGGCTCTAAGTTTCAGGGGAGTGTTTCAGGTACTAGAACCTACCCAACTTTTCCTAAGTATGGTAAGAACAATCTGGGCGATTGTCTTGCAAGGATGGAAAAATGTTTTGGGTCTGGTCAGACTGGTAACAGGTTGAGAGATTGTCCTTCTTCTAAACAGGGTCAAGGAGGCAATAATGGTAAGGATCAGTCTACAACTGCAGCAGCACCAACAGATCACCCGACTTAGCAGGGTAACTTATCTGGTACAGGTGGTGAACAGTGCCAAAACAAGTTGTATGCTCTTCATGCTCGCCACGATTAGGAAGATTTTCCTAATGTGGTCACTTGTACGTTATGAGTCTTTAAAATGTAGATGTTTATGCTTTGTTAGATCCAGGGGTTACTCTTTCCTTTGTAATTATTTATACAACAGTCAATTTCAATGTCAGTCCAGAAACTCTTTCAAAACCCTTCTCAGTCTCTACTCCAATCAGTGACCCAGTTATATCTAGACGGGTATACGTAATTGCCCTGTCACAATCTCTCAGAAAGTCACCTCAGCAGATCTTGTAGAGTTAGAAATGGTAGACTTTGGTATCATTCTAGGCATGGATTGGTTACATTCCTATTATACCTCAGTCAACTGTAGAACTAGGATCGTTCATTTTCAGTTTCCAGACGAACCAATCTTAGAATGGAAGAGTAGTATCTTAGAGCCTATAGGTCGTTTCATTTCTTACCTTAAGGCCAGAAAGATGATCTCTAAGGGTTATCTCTATAATCTAGTTTGGGTTAAGGATTCAAGCTACGAAACCCCAACTCTTGAGTCAGTCCCAGTCGTTAATGAGTTTCCAGAAGTGTTTCCAGAAGATATTCCCGGAGTTCCTCCCGAAAGGGAAATCGACTTTGGAATTAATCTCCTTCCAGATACCCAACCCATTTCTATTCCTACTTACAGAATGGCTCTAGCTGAGCTTAAGGAATTGAAAGAGCAGTTAAAAGACCTTCTAGATAAGGGGTTCATCAGACCCAGTATTTCCCCATTGGGTGCACCAGTGTTGTTCGTGAAGAATAAAGATGGGTCTCTCAGGATGTGCATTGATTATAGACAGTTAAACAAGGTCACAATCAAGAATAAGTACCCTATCCCTGGGATTGATAACTTGTTCGACCAACTTCAAGGTGCTAGTCATTTTTCGAAGATAGACCTCAGATCTGATTATCATCAGCTCAGAGTCAGGGATAGTGACATTCTGAAAACAGCCTTCAGAACTCGGTATGGTCATTATGAATTTTTAGTTATGTCATTTGGACTAACCAATGCTCCTGCAGCTTTCATGGATTTGATGAACAGGGTGTTCAAGCAGTATTTGGACATGTTCTTTATCGTTTCTGTCGCGCCTCGTTTTTCTCAAAACGGGTTTTGGTGCACGACCTAACAACTCTTTTGGGCTTTGGGTGGATTGAAGAGTCGCCACCTAACGAATTAAGGCGCGTTAGGGCACCTATCTAACCTAACTAAGTCTAGCTAAGGTCAACGAGCCAGAGATCGGGTAAGGGTTCAAGTTACCTCGAGGGGAAGGTGTTAGGCATCCCTCGAGGTCCACAAATGTGGGTCCCGGCCGTGTCTCATGCAATATGTGGGGGTTACAAGTAGCAATTATGGTCACTTCATTTATTATTTTATTTAATTAGCATGATGACTAAGTGATAAATAATATTAAACAATTAAGGTCAGTTTAATTATTCATTTAATTAATTAAACATGTAAAAACTAGGTGATAACATGATTAGGCAATTAAGGGCACTTTAATTATTTTAGTTAATTAGATAGGCATGCAAGCCTAAGTGATAATATAATAAATAAATATTACACAATAAGTAAAGAGATGAGCAAGGAGATAGAAATTTGCACAATTAGATAGAATAAACACTTTATTTTTTATTAAACTACCCCAAATAATTATAACAAATAAAGGGAGAAAAAGGAAAGGGAGACTCTAAAGGACTTTAGGATCAGCACTCGACTTTTTATATTTCGATCGATTTCTCGTAGGGACAGACAAAATCAAAGTTTGTCATTTAGACCGAGTCGATGTCATCATCTCCATAGGGCCTAAACTACCCCTACCCCACCACCGCATGCTTTCGTCTCTAAAAGGTGTCTAGCGTCCCCACATAAGGTCCAAGAGGTGTTGGACTACTAATAAGGTGGTTTTAGACAAAATAAAATTCTTAATAGGCCCACCTAGACACCAAGTCAAACAATTAGGACGACATTTAGCACATAAAGTCTCAAGTTGGCCTCTAAGTTTTAATAAATATGCTAGCAAACACAAATAAGATACGAAGGCCTCATGCCAGGTGTGTGGCAAACATTAAAAAATTATTTAATAACAATCGGAGAGGGCAGAAAATTATTATGGGCACAAAATTTAATTATTGGCTAGGTTAATTAAGACAATTTCAAATAAGGGCATATGGATAGAAGTAGCAGCATGCTGAAAGTAAATTATTAATTTTATTCAAGTAGCAAAGTGGCTCATTATTATGCCGAAGTTAAATGTTTTAAAGCGGATCTGAATTAGAACATGCAAGGGCTGGCTTATTAAATATCGTGAAACCGTAGCAGAAGTGCAGAAAATAATGTCATCATGCAAATCGGTCAAGAGCAGACTTTATTTAAGACAGATTAAGATTTTATCATGCTGAAAATATTTATTTATTTAATTTATTTTTAGCGGCAGAACAAATATATCGCAGAAACTGTTAACAGCGACAAAATATGCACAACAAAATTATTTTATTTAATATGCTAGACATTATTAGGAAAATAGCTCAACAAACCGATTTATTTAATCTGATTAACATTAATCTTATTGGTTCAACCCTATGGACATGATTACTAAGTGAGCATGCTGAAAACTATTTAACCCAACTAATTACCATGTTACAATTTTACTAGCAACTTATTAATCAAATTCTATAGGCATGAATTCTAGGTGGTATGCTTAGATTAAATTATGATCTTAACTATACATTTATAACTTATTTAGACCTACATGCATACATACTATAATATATTAAAATTATCTAAATCCTATAGGCATGATATCTAGAATAGCAGAACATACAAGACATATTATGATAATATTTAAATATTCATTTTATATAAAAGGAGCTTTGGTTGAATTAGATTAAACAAAGAGCAAATATTATTTATTTATTATTTAGAAGATGATCACGACACTCCAAAATTATTCACAAACAACGTACTATGATTAGATAATATTAAACAATGGTTAATAGCGGTAGTGATTTATTTTTATTTATTTATTTTAGTTAGATCTAAAGCGGCGTTATAAGCTACAAACTATCAAATAATCACAATCCTATAGGCATGCTTTCTGACCCAAAAGGTTACGATGAAACACAAGTAGCACGTATTTCCCCTCCCCCCTTTAGACGATCCCCAAGTTATATCACATATATAGAGTTAGAGTTATACAACTATTACAATACCAAAAATAAAATTGAGGCAATACAACTATAATAAATAAAATTAAATCTTGTCTGGAAACCATCTTAGGTGACTCTTCAACACTTGAACTTTAAATTCGAAACATGTTAAATAGAATATACCAAAGGCAAGATCATAACCATATAGATAGCAACACAAAAGTTATTCATAGCAAAACACACGAATTTTTTAAACAAGTAATAGAACATATAAGATTACCATGGAAAGAGAAAGGGATATGAAAAATTAAACCGGATGACTACCTTATTTATTTTAAACATACAATCATGCATAGTGCAAAACAAAATTACACTAGTGAAGAGAACTAACCAATTAAGCAGAAAATAATTATCAACAATGCAGACGAACTTAATCCAAGACTAGACCCGAACACAGCAATACCGAGTAAAAAAGGCACTTAGAATGTTCACCGAAATCTCAATTCTTTTTAGGAGCAGAGAATAATATTTTTTATATATTCAAGAGTAAGGCGTGAGCAAGTTAGGATGTGTGAATAATGAAGGGAGAGTCTAATTTATATAGTAGAAGAGGGGCATAAAATATAAGGAAAGGAATAATTTAGGAGCCAATTATGACATGCTTTCCTTAAGCGAAAGGAGTATAAAATCAGTCCCATAATTATTTATTCTTTTTACCAAATATAAACAAGTAAGAAATCTGGTTAAGCTTAATTAAGGTGAGAAAATATTCACTAACATATATTTTCCTTGTTAAGAAGGAAGCCAAATTTAGATTTATTTTATTTTTATTTTTTACCAAAAATATGAGCTACTAAATAAGACAAGGGAATAATTAAGGATATTCACTATTAACAGAACATTCAAATGGACAGAAATAAAATCTTAAGGAAAGGAAATTTCCGGATCAATTTATGCACTAACAATAAAATCATTCCACAACTTTACCAAATATAAGAAAACTGTACAAATTTATGATTTAATTATAGCAAGGCCATAAATTAGTAAGACAATAATATATAAAATTTTAAGCAACTACAATTCTATATAGCGAGACACCTAATTTACCATAAATGAAATATTAAAAGAGACCAATTAATCGCCATAATTGAAGCAAGTAGCACTAAAACTAGATTTTGTTTATTTATTTATTCTTTAACCAAGAAAGCAGTTGTGACAAAATAGAACAAATTAAGCCATTATATAGAATACTATAATAGGCCAAGTGACAATCGTCCAAGAATCAATTCATTATGCTTGAGATGTCCGCAAGCAGTGAAGTACTAAGCTATAACGCAATTAGTAGTAAAATCAATTATATCTAATCCTGGAGCCAAAGTAGTTCATATAATCAAATTTACGGTAAATCAAAAAATCAGTGGCAAAGTCAAGAACTAACCTGAATCTAAATTAAACATGCTAATAACACACACATGAGTCACAAAAAAAAAAACTCAATAGTTCATGCTTCACACATAAATTCAAGTTTAAACAAAACTCACAACTATATAGTTTGATTCAAGTAATAGCAGCAAAACTAACCACATTCAAACACACAAAACACTAAACTCATATACTTAAATCAAACTATATATGGCATGACATTTTGATAAGGTACTAGTTTAAAGAAATAATAAAAAAATAACAAGGAACTTGACCCATTCGAGATGAACTTGCACAAACATAGATGAAAATTTTAGCGTATAATTAAGCACAAACTAAAAGTCACACACATAAATTTCAAGAACATGCAGCCCATATTCATGAAAATTTAAAAGTAAAAAAAATAAATGTTCAATACCTGGGACAGATCTGTAGAGATCTGTCCTTATCAAAATGCTTTATTTTCAGCTTGATCGGACTATGGGATTAGCAAATTTGTTGTTGCTATTGCCGGTTTCGTAGCTACTAGCCGGAGTTGTTGTTGCTGGAGTTTGGCCAGACCTGTTCTGTGCTGGCTGTTGTTGTTTCTCGTCACTGGCGGCTGTTGGTCGCCTGGGATCTCGCCGGCTGCTGTTCTCGTCGATGTAGGCGTCTGGCTGCTCGCTGTTGCTGCTGCTTCTTTCGTCTGGTCGCTCACCGGAGATGGAGGCTGCTGGAGCTGTCTCGTCGAGCTGCTGGTCAGGGTGCTGGTTGCTGCTCGCTGGAGTTGCTGGTTGCTGCTGCTTCTCCTCGTGTTGGCTGCTGCTGCCAGTGTTGCTGGCAGCTTCTGCTTCTGTTTCTCGCCGGAAAGGAGGAGAAACGAGAAAGATGAGATGGAGAAGAAGGGAGGAGAGGGAAGGAGAAGAGAGCAACGAAGAGAGGGAGAGAGAAACGGCTGCCACCAGCAGGTGGTGGCAATTTTCGCCGGCGAAAATGGAGAAGAGAGTTGAGAGGTGGCGGCGGCTAGTTTGAGAGGAGAGGAGGAGATGAATGAATTGAATTTTAGGGGTTAGGTTCTTTTAGGTTAAAATTAGGAGATAAAGTTTGGATGGATCTGGACCCTTGATTTCAATAAGATGTAAGGCTGAGATTTAATTTAAAAGATGGACGGTTAAGATTAAAAAATTTTAAAAATGGTCTTGAGAGTTGAATTGGAATGGCCAAACTTGAAATAAGTATTGGCTAGAATTGAAATGAAAGGTCGCTATAATTGAAAGACATTATAAATTAAAAAGGTTGTAATTGAAAGAAAATTAGAATAGAATGGGCTGAAATTTAAATGATTTTGAATTTAAGAAATGCTATTCAATTATAATACTACAAATATTATAATATTTTTTATATAATTAACATCACTTAAATTTTAAACATTTGAATAAAATAATTACTTTGAGTTTTACTAATAATTTTTTAAAAATATCTTAATATTAATGATAATTTTATAAAACACACATACTAAAATGTACAATTTTTAGACAAAATCAACTAAAATTTTAGGACTCAAAATATATTTTAAAAATACGTATTTAATCGGATAGCATTTCCAAAATTGTTAAAGGTTGGTCAAAATTGGGTGTCAACAGCTGCCCCTTGGTTGCTTGAGAATGAAGGATGAATTGTCGGGCAACCAACGTTGACTTAGTAGCCGATTTTGTCCGACCGACGCGAGATGTCAGTAGGATCAATTGAAATAATATAAGGTTGAAAAGGGGTACGACCGAGACTTTGGTATTAAGCCGCCTACATATCTCTGGTTATACGAGAATCAGGTCGTGTGTAGTTCTGGATTCTGGAGAAAACGAAACTCCTAAAGATTGAAAGAGTGCTATGGTATTCGAACAGAACGATATTGGCTTGAATGGATAAGATTAGAGTAGCGAGAAAGGCATGAACAGAGATTTTAAATATAAGAGTACAGAATCCGATGAGAAGCGGTAATATGAGTAACCAAGGTTAAATGAAAAGCGGTAATATAAAGAATTCGATAGGGTCTTTGTTGCGATAGACGTAAGCACGATAATTGTAGCCGAGAGGGAGATTGATCTCGCCTACAAAATGTTAGTCTCTGCAAATTCTGTAGCTTTTAATATTATTAGAGCAAATATATCAGACAAAAGATAAAGGTAAACATGATGCAATTTCCCGTATCGACAATGATGTTTGTCATAAGACTATGAAAATGATGTCTTAGGCTATGATGTCTAGGGCCATGATACGCAAAAATTATATCCTCAGGTCATGAAATGTTGTCTGCGGGCCATGAAAAATGATGCTTTTAGACTATGACACCTTTGGATCATGATAAGCAGAAAGTACATCCTCAGGCCATGAAATGATGTCCGCAGGCCATGAAAATGATGCCTTTAGACCATGGCACCTTAGGAATAAAGTAATGAATAAAGAAAGCGTATCTGTAATTTGGGCATCTGTTGATACTTGTAGCTTGTTTTTTATTCGGACATATGCAATTCTCGAGCACAATGCAATCTCGGGCACATGCAATATCGAGCACAATGCAACCTCGGGCTCGATACAATCTCGGGCACATGCAGATGATGTAATTCTCGGGCACATGCAGATCTTAGGCACAATGTAATCTCGGGCACGATGTAATCTCGAGCATATGCAAATGATGCAATTCTCAGGCACATGCAGATCTCGGGCACAATGTAATCTCGAGCTCAATGCAATCTCGGGCTCAATGCAATCTCGGACTCAATGAAATCTCGGGCACAATGCAATCTCGGGCACATGCAGATCTCGGGCACAATGCAATCATCGGGCACATGCATATGATGCAATTCTCGGGCACATGCAGATCTCAGGAACGATGCAATCTCGGGAGCATGCAAATGATGCAATTCTCGGGCACGTGCAGATCTCGGGCATAATGCAATCTCGGGCACATGCAGATCTCGGGCATAATGAAATCTCGGGCACGATGCAATCTCGGGCGCATGCAAATGATGCAATTCTCGGGCACATGCAGATCTCGGGCACAATGTAATCTCGGGCTCAATGCAATCTCGGGCACAATGCAATCTCGGGCACATGCATATGATGCAATTCTCGGGCACATGCAGATCTCGGGCACAATGCAGATGATGTAATTCTCGGGCACAATGCAATCTCGGGCATAATGCAATCTCGGGCACATGCAATATCGGGCACAATGCAATCTTCGAGCACATGCAAATCTCGGGCACAATGCAATCCTCGGGCACATGCATATGATGCAATTCTCGGTCACATGCAGATTATGCAATTCTCGGGCACATGCAGATCTCGGGCACAATGCAATCTCGGGCACATGCAAATGATGCAATTCTCGGGCCCATGCAGATCTCGGGCACAATGTAATCTCGGGCTCAATGCAATCTCGGGCTCAATGCAATCTCGGGCACAATGCAATCTCGGGCATAATGCAAATCTCGGGCATATGCAATAGGTTATTGGAGGCATAGACCTTCGTCTTATTGAAAGGATTGAGTGTCATTTGTTGACAAATTCGGAATATTGTAGCTTTGACCTTTCGTCATATTGTAAGGAGTGAGTGCAATGGAATGTTGATTTGTCGGGCTTGATATAAAGTAGCTTGATTCTTTCGTCTGATTGGAAAGATGTACCAATAATTAGCGATCTAACGAGCTCAAAGTAACTTGGTCTTTCATTCATGTAAGAAGGATAGGGCGCCATTTATTGGCGATTTGTCGAGCTCAAAATAACTTGGTCCTTCATCCTGTCGGAAGGATAGTATGCCATTTGACTGGCGATTTAGGCTCAGTATAGAGTAATTCGGTCCTTCATCACGTCGGAAGGACAATATACCATTTGACTGGCGATTGTCGGGCTCAAATTAACTTGATCCTTCATATTGTTGGAAGGATAGTATGCCATTTGACTGGTGATTGAGATCAATATAGATGAGTTTGGTCCTTCGCCATTGATTAGCGATTTGTCGGATATATTGGCACATTGATCCTTCAAGTAGTGTTGCTGGTTCTTCTTGTATATGTACCTGTCTTTTCTGCATTCAAAGAAAAATAGTTAGTTAAGGGGAGGTTGATCTGTATCTCTGATTCAACGTAGCATGCTCCTTTGACGTCTGCTAGAATGTCTTTTGAAGTGTTAAAATTTTGAGGTCCCCTCAAAATTTTCTGCCCAAGTGTAGAACCTCTGCTATTCTGATTTTCGATGTAGAGTTGTGAATTTTTGAGAGGATCTCAAAAATTCTGCCCCAGTCTTGATTTGCAAGAAAATATGTCTTTGAAAGAATTTTTGAAACCCTTTCAAAAATTCTGCCCCAGTATCGAGATTTAGCAAGGAGAATGCTCTTTGAAGGAATTTTTGAGACCCTCTCAAAAATTCTGCCCCAGTTACACAGTCCAAGGGGGAAAATGAGATTTTTATTATGATAAGACCGAACTCCAAAGGAGCGCCTACGTATCCCCTCTTAAAGGGAATTAGGTCTGACGTAGTTCCAAATACAGAGAGCATAAAACAGAGCATTCTTAACCAATACTGAAAATGACATATTATGACCAACTTTATTGCCCATATGCTAATATGGGTGCCTGAATGTAGAAAACATAAACTTAAATGGCTCAAGGCTCTTATTGGAAACTGTTTCAAATGAGCTTCGACATGCTCATTGTTGGGATTTCTTTGGTGCCAAGTCCTCCAAGCGTATGATCTTTGTATCAATCAATTGCTGAATCTTGTCTTTCAGATCACGACATTCTTCTATGGTATGTCCTTTCATCCCTGAGTAGTAAGCGTAAACCTTAGAAGTTTCAATCCACCTTCCACGTGTGTTCATCCTTATTTCACTGACAGGGGCAATGTGACCAGCAATCCTCAACTTTTCATAGAATTTATCCATGGGCTCAGTCAAAGGAGTGTAAATTTTGATGGGCCCTTTCTCCACGTTGAATAGATTTTTACAAATATGTTTTTGAGTGAGGGTTTAGACATTGTGAACAGGATAAGTAGGCTTTTGATATGGTAGAGGAGGTCTTTGGGATGGAGGCATATTATATGGAGGCATTTGAAGTGACGCACAATACCAAGGGACTTGGTGTAGAGGTGTTTGATATTGAAGAGCTTGTAAGGGAGGACTCGGTAGGCTCGGCGTAAGATATAGAGGTCTGGAACCATAATCATGATATTGAGGAGGATATGGGTAATTTGGAAAGTTAGTGTTCTTTTGAGGCATTTGAATGGAGCTTGGTTGATTTTGCGGAGTAGGGTGAGTTGGTGAAGGATGAGAAATAGAGTGAGTGGGTGGAGGATTATCTTGGAGAGTGGCTTGACTTGTGACAAACGATTTATCTATGTTTGTCTCCAGAGTGGGATCGACAGAGAGTAACATCTTGGCCCACCCGCACATATCAGACACTTCTTCTTCTAATTCCTTTATTTTCTTTTGCAAGCTTGAGACCAACTCGTCTGAAGGATGCTTCTTTTCAATAGTCCTACTCATAACCTTCTCATTAGTTGCTTTCTTCTTCCCTTTGCGGTTCTCATTTGGAAGAGAAGGAAGAGCGTCATTTGATTGCTTATGGTAAACCATGGTCTACAGATCAACCATTGGGGAAGGGTGAAAATAAAAGTAAAAGCAAAAAAAAACCCAAGTTAGAGCATTGCATTAATTGAGATAACAAACACATTGTTTTAAGATAAACGCCCTAAATGCAAAGAGCCTCGTTGAGCCAGAGGTAGGCCTAAGATGACATATAAGTGATGCACAACAATTAATTCAAGCCTTATTTGCCAATTGGAGTTTAGAGTTAGAGAAATAAACGCGATCTTTATTTATTATAAAATTCGAACAATACATCATAATTGAAAAACAAAACTGAAATAAACTAAGGGAAAATGGGGTAACAAGGGAAAGTCATCCTAAATTCTGAAAATCTTGAAGATATTGATTCCAAGAGCTTGGCGCCAAGTGACTTCTTGTACAGAGAGTGACTTCATTCTTGATCTTCAACACGTTGCATGCCCATATGTTTTCTCTTTCATCAGTGAGCCCATAGTTTCCTTCCTCACTCACATCTCTGTCTTTGACCTCTTTTAGGATCCATATATAATACTCACGTGTGCATAAGGCATGTCGTGCACCCATAGAAATGGTTAACACTCGCTCCCATCTTCGAAGTATGATGTGGACTTGTGGTTTATCTAATCCAAATTCATACTTAAACTGCTCCATGTTGGACCAGAGTGGTATTACCTGAGTTCGCCCAAATTGGCGTAGTACTCGCAGATGAGTGTATGGTTGAACACCTTTCAAGCCAATGAGCTCAATGAAGGATCGATCATCGCCTCTTACTATTGCATGAGGGGTGGACAACCAATGGAGCTTCCATTGGATGCGGTAGCTCTCGACCTTGGTCAAGAATATCTGCCAGTCTACGAATCCTAAAGGGGCAGTGAAAGCTATCATTCTTCTTGGATGATTATCAATCTTGTTGCCATAACCAAGAAAAATGTCTACCACATCAGACCGTAGGTAGAAGTGTTCAATAGCCCATAATTGCAGCAAAAGGTTGCATCCCTCGAAAAATATTCGACCATCGACGCATGCTGACAAACTCCTCATTATTTCCTCCAAGATCATAGGTACTAGGGTTTTCCTAGGTTTGCCCTCTCTTTGGGCTAAATTTCGAACCACATAACCCAAGCGTGTGTCAATCTTTCCCCTTATGTTAGGAAAAACCAGGGATCCTAATAGGGCAATGGCAAAGGCATTTAAGCGATATGTTTCTCATTCCTCGACGGAGCATTCAAACTCATCAAAAAAAGAGTAGTAGCCATCAACTCGGCCAAAGCATGAATACAGAAAGTCGAAATGAATCCACCCAAGGTCTAGAGAAGGCAAGGTTGGATTTGACTTCATTCCCAGACTCTTTAGAAACTCCCTCGATGATGGCTTATATGGTACTATCATTTCACACTCGTGGTATGGCATGTCAATGAAACCACTTATCTCTTCAATCGTTGGTGCCAAGTCAAAATCCACGAATTTGAAGACCATCCTCACAGGGTCCCAAAATTCTAGCAAGGCCCTAATCAAGTGAGGGTTTGGTATGACAAAGATGAGGTAAGTAAAACCACCCAACAGCTGACGAATCTCTCTTTCGCGATCCCTTTTAATATCAATCCACCAACTCCATAGCTTGTAGTTTATATCTACGACCATTTGTGGGTTTGGAGAGTTGAAAGTGTCCATGACTCTGCAAACAAAACAACAAACAATTTCTAAACTTCATTTTGGCAAATTTGGCTTAATTTAATTATTATGACCACATTGACACATAATTATACGATTTGTCTAAAGGGTGTTGGGGCCCTTTAGACGATAAGGTGGCTACTAATCATGCGGATTGACACCAAGGGTCAAATCGCCTAGGGTTTATGCAGCATGTATGACCTAATCAAGATTTCTAAGAATTGGCTTGACATAGACTTGAAAGGGGTTCTATGCGAGAAGGCTCCAGCAGTATGAGCGGAATGCCAATTATCAAAGCAGTAACATTTAGCATTTAGGTTGAAAGCGATAACATATAGACATTTTTAAGGAAAGCAGTAAATAAATAAATAAATACAAAATAAGCATGCAAACACATAAATAAATTAAGCAAATAAAGAAAAGAAATAAGGTTTAAACATGAAATACACAAATAAGGGAAACGGGAAAGAGCGAAACATGAGAATAATCAAATAAGGGAGAGGTAATGGGACTAGAAATGGAAATAACAATATTTAAAGAAAGCGATTAAACAAAGAAAGTAAATAATTAACTAGACATGGCAATAACCAAATAACGAAATGACAGATAAAGTAAACCCCACATAATCACGAAACACGTAATGGTTAGAACCTAATATCTCCAGCAGAGTCGCCATTCTGTCGCGCCCCGTTTTTCTCAAAACGGGTTCTGGTGCACGACCTAACAACTCTTTTGGGCTTTGGGTGGATTGAAGAGTCGCCACCTAACGAATTAGGGCGCGTTAAGGCACCTATCTAACCTAACTAAGTCTAGCTAAGGTCAACGAGCCAGAGATCGAGTAAGGGTTCAAGTTACCTCGAGGGGAAGGTGTTAGGCATCCCTCGAGGTCTACAAATGTAGGTCCCGGTCGTGTCTCATGCAATATGTGGGGGTTACAAGTAGCAATTATGGTCACTTCATTTATTATTTTATTTAATTAGCATGATGACTAAGTGATAAATAATATTAAACAATTAAGGTCAATTTAATTATTCATTTAATTAATTAAGCATGCAAAAACTAGGTGATAACATGATTAAGCAATTAAGGGCACTTTAATTATTTTAGTTAATTAGATAGGCATGCAAGCCTAAGTGATAATATAATAAATAAATATTACACAATAAGTAAAGAGATGAGCAAGGAGATAGAAATTTGCACAATTAGATAGAATAAACACTTTATTTTTTATTAAACTACCCCAAATAATTATAGCAAATAAAGGGAGAAAAGAAAAGGGAGACTCTAAAGGACTTTAGGATCAGCACTCGACTTTTTATATTTCGATCGATTTCTCGTAGGGACAGACAAAACCAAAGTTTGTCATTTAGACCGAGTCGATGTCATCATCTCCATAGGGCCTAAACTACCCCTACCCCACCACCGCATGCTTTCATCTCTAAAAGGTGTCTAGCGTCCCCACGTAAGGTCCAAGAGGCGTTGGACTACTAATAAGGTGGTTCTAGACAAAATAAAATTCTTAATAGGCCCACCTAGACACCAAGTCAAACAATTAGGACGACATTTAGCACATAAAGTCTCAAGTGGGCCTCTAAGTTTTAATAAATATGCTAGCAAACACAAATAAGATACGAAGGCCTCATGCCAGGTGTGTGGCAAACATTAAAAAATTATTTAATAACAATCGGAGAGGGCAGAAAATTATTATGGGCACAAAATTTAATTATTGGCTAGGTTAATTAAGACAATTTCAAATAAGGGCATATGGATAGAAGTAGCAGCATTTTGAAAGTAAATTATTAATTTTATTCAAGTAGCAAAGTGGCTCATTATTATGCCGAAGTTAAATTTTTTAAAGCGGATCTGAATTAGAACATGCAAGGGCTGGCTTATTAAATATCGTGAAACCGTAGCAGAAGTGCAAAAAATAATGTCATCATGCAAATCGGTCAAGAGCAGACTTTATTTAAGACAGATTAAGATTTTATCATGCTGAAAATATTTATTTATTTAATTTATTTTTAGCGGCAGAACAAATATATCGCAGAAACTGTTAACAGCATCAAAATATGCACAACAAAATTATTTTATTTAATATGCTAGACATTATTAGGAAAATAGCTCAACAAACCGATTTATTTAATCTGATTAACATTAATCTTATTGGTTCAACCCTATGGACATGATTACTAAGTGAGCATGCTGAAAACTATTTAACCCAACTAATTACCATGTTACAATTTTACTAGCAACTTATTAATCAAATCCTATAGGCATGAATTCTAGGTGGTATGCTTAGATTAAATTATGATCTTAACTATACATTTATAACTTATTTAGACCTACATGCATACATACTATAATATATTAAAATTATCTAAATCCTATAGGCATGATATCTAGAATAGCAGAACATACAAGACATATTATGATAATATTTAAATATTCATTTTATATAAAAGGAGCTTTGGTTGAATTAGATTAAACAAAGAGCAAATATTATTTATTTATTATTTAGAAGATGATCACGACACTCCAAAATTATTCACAAACAACGTACTATGATTAGATAATATTAAACAATGGTTAATAGCGGTAGTGATTTATTTTTATTTATTTATTTTAGTTAGATCTAAAGCAGCGTTATAAGCTACAAACTATCAAATAATCACAATCCTATAGGCATGCTTTCTGACCCAAAAGGTTACGATGAAACACAAGTAGCACGTATTTCCCCTCCCCCCTTTAGACGATCCCCAAGTTATATCACATATATAGAGTTGGAGTTATACAACTATTACAATACCAAAAATAAAATTGAGGCAATACAACTATAATAAATAAAATTAAATCTTGTCTGGAAACCATCTTAGGTGACTCTTCAACACTTGAACTTTAAATTCGAAACATGTTAAATAGAATATACCAAAGGCAAGATCATAACCATATAGATAGCAACACAAAAGTTATTCATAGCAAAACACACGAATTTTTTAAACAAGTAATAGAACATATAAGATTACCATGGAAAGAGAAAGGGATATGAAAAATTAAACCGAATGACTCCCTTATTTATTTTAAACATACAATCATGCATAGTGCAAAACAAAATTACACTAGTGAAGAGAACTAACCAATTAAGCAGAAAATAATTATCAGCAATGCAGACGAACTTAATCCGAGACTAGACCCGAACACAGCAATACCGAGTAAAAAAGGCACTTAGAATGTTCACCGAAATCTCAATTCTTTTTAGGAGCAGAGAATAATATTTTTTATATATTCAAGAGTAAGGCGTGAGCAAGTTAGGATGTGTGAATAATGAAGGGAGAGTCTAATTTATATAGTAGAAGAGGGGCATAAAATATAAGGAAAGGAATAATTTAGGAGCCAATTATGACATGCTTTCCTTAAGCGAAAGGGGTATCAAATCAGTCCCATATTTGTTTATTCTTTTTACCAAATATAAACAAGTAAGAAATCTGGTTAAGCTTAATTAAGGTGAGAAAATATTCACTAACATATATTTTCCTTGTTAAGAAGGAAGCCAAATTTAGATTTATTTTATTTTTATTTTTTACCAAAAATATGAGCAACTAAATAAGACAAGGGAATAATTAAGGATATTCACTATTAACAGAACATTCAAATGGACAGAAATAAAATCTTAAGGAAAGGAAATTTCCGGATCAATTTATGCACTAACAATAAAATCATTCCACACCTTTACCAAATATAAGAAAACTGTACAAATTTATGATTTAATTATAGCAAGGCCATAAATTAGTAAGACAATAATATATAAAATTTTAAGCCACTACAATTCTATATAGCGAGACACCTAATTTACCACAAATGAAATATTAAAAGAGACCAATTAATCGCCATAATTGAAGCAAGTAGCACTAAAACTAGATTTTGTTTATTTATTTATTCTTTAACCAAGAAAACAGTTCTGACAAAATAGAACTAATTAAGCCATTATATAGAATACTATAATAGGCCAAGTGACAATCGTCCAAGAATCAATTCATTATGCTTGAGATGTCCGCAAGCAGTGAAGTACTAAGCTATATCGCAATTAGTAGTAAAATCATTTAATTCTAATCCTGGAGCCAAAGTAGTTCATATAATCAAATTTACGGTAAATCAAAAAATCAGTGGCAAAGTCAAGAACTAACCTGAATCTTTATTTGAGACATAGTTAGATTCAGTTTTAGCTTTGGAGTTTGATCTTTCAGTTGTCATTAAACTCTCAGTTTATTTATTTAGATACTAATGGGTATTCCCCATCATTTTAGTTTTATGATGTTTTAAGCTTTCGCACAGTATTTTCTTTAATCAGTTTATCTAGTGTGCTTATGATATGCCAGCTCAGGGTTAGCTTGGGGTCACTCGTGATCCTAGGTCCCGTGTTTATGTCCTGGGGTAGCTTCGGGGAGTGACATTGAGGTAGGCTTTGGTCTACTTTCTTGATTGGGATTCTTAGATAATGCTTAGTATAGATTACATGTGATTTTAGATTATATTCACCAAGTATTAGCTCCTTTTGTTCATTCCATCTTTTTTTTACTTCATAGGAGCCTTGGGTTTATTATGGGTGTTGGGATCCTTAGTTTAAGCTTGTAACCTCGCTTGTGGTGTATATAATCTTGCTAATCCTTGTTAGGATTGATACATTATGGCTTTAGAATAGGTTAGACCTTATGATACGCTCAAATTACACCTCTTTTCAGAAGCATAAGCGATCGTTATCAAGTAAAGAACTCAACTTGTAGGTTGGGTTCGATCCCACGAGGAAAATGGTTTAGACTTTACTTTTAACCAACAATTATATTCGATTAGTCAAATTATTTCCAGAAACAGGTAATAAAAAGGGGGGTTGTGCTTGTGTAAAACAAATAGTAAGACTTAATATTGTAATCAATAATTAAATTCAACTTTGGTTGTTATCAAGATAAGAGAAATAACTAGGGTACGCGTGTTTCCCATAATCTCATAACGCAGTAATCCTAGTAATAGCAATCTTTTCTAGTGTATTACATGCAAAGTGATAAGTTAGGTATCTCTAAATCCTTGGTCCGGCATCTAGAGAATTTCACCCTGCACCTTGGTCCGGCTACGTGTGTATAATTTACTAACCCTTACCTTTACCTCATATTAGACATCATAATCGATGTTTGGCTTAGTTATTACTTCGCACCAATCGACACTAGCCTATTAGATAGTATCACACTAAATCTATGTTGATAATTCTTTTCTTGTTAATTACCTCCTTGGTCCGGCAAGTAGTAACAAGGCGAGTTCTAACGTTGGCCACCGTTAAAAAACTTCTAAACGAAAGAATTATCAATGCATGCAAAATACTAGTCAAGAATTGCTTATTTACTATTCATACTTTGTTAATCGATCATGGTTCCCACAACCCTAGTTGTGGATTTAGTTACTCATATTAGCAAGAACACAATTCATAATTGTAGATGGAGAAATCATGAACTTACGTAAAGAGAATAATAAACCCAGAAAATTAACTTGAATTGCAAAGCCAAAATCTTCAAAACGAGCTTGGGAAATCAATAATTGCTAGGGTTGCAAATTAATCTCCAAAGTTACAAAGCAAAAATAGAATAATAGTGTCTAACCTCCAAAAACGAGGTTTACATGTCCTATTTATAGAAAACAAATCCTAAATAAAAAAGGAAACAAATTAAGGAAAGTTTTGTTCAGGTACGCGTCTTTGATCCACGAGACTGACTTACAGACCGTCGATGGATCTACGGTCCGTAAGTCCCTTCCGTCACTCGGGACTTAGAAAATATTTCAGCATCCAACAATCAGCTTCTCTGAAGCAAACGACGGACCAGCAGCACGGACCATAGATCGACCTACGGTCCGTCAATCCCTTCCGTAGCTCCATACTTAGCATCTTCAAAAATCAGGTACTGGAACCCTCGCAGTCTCACTCTACGGATCAACAGACGGTCCGTAGATCAATCTACGGACCGTCAATGGGCACCGTGGTTCAACCCTTGGTCAGATTTCCCTGATTTGTCCTCAACACATTCCTGCTGATCTACGGTCATCACCTACGGACCGTGAATGGACCTACGGTCCGTAGATGACCTCCGTGGATGCCTTTTTCTGCAATTCCTTCAGCTGTCTCTAAACTTCCGCGCCTAAACACCTTTCCTGCAAAACATGATAAAATACATAAAAACCAATATAAAAAGGCCCTAGACACACACAACTTGTAAGTGAAATGTATTAGAAATACCGTAAACTCACGGTATATCAACACCCTCAACTTAAATTCGTTGTTTGTCCTCAAGCGACGCACTAGAACTCTAAACGACACTTGTATAGAAGCAAGCATTTCTAACTCAAGCAATCACATGGCTCTCTACCTCCTCATTGTTCGGGTGCACATTCGTGTTCTTAGACTCGATAAGCCAACTCATGTGGATCCCATCATGACACAGACCAACCAACTGACACACAACAGACACCTTCTCACTGTCACCCAGATACCAACTTTCCAACAATGGAACTAGTGCCCTTACTTCAAACGAAATCCTCTTTTAGCAAAAAATTTGATTTCATTCATGGTACAAGGATTTATTCAACACTCACGCTCAGAAGCAATTTCAAATACAGTTCGTGCTTACTGCCATAAGCTTGCCCTTATTTTCACTGCTCAGACTCTTCAAACTAGACTCCAGGATCACTAAGGACTTTATTGGCTTGTAACGTAGGCTCAGGGTCAGGTGTGGTACATTTGGGTACTGTTTAGTGACTTTCTGCCCTCCTTGTCATTACACTAGGCTTTTAACCTCTTTTTGCCCTACTTTTGTCATATTATTGCTTTACCGCTTTCCCTTGATTTTCTTCAACCAGGAAGTGACTTTAAACTTTGTAGCTCAATTCCTTTTTATTTAATTGCTCCTTTCTCTTTGAATAATTCACATCCTTTCCTTACGTTTCCCCCAAATTTTTTTTTTTTTTCACTCTTTTCATCCCCATTTTTCTTTCAGTTTCCTCTTTCATAGCCACCCTCAACTTATGGATTTTCCGTTAGTTGAGGTTCACAATACCCGATGTCAAGTCAGGGCCAAGATTGAAGTTACTTTTTACATTAGCCACCCACAACTTAGGCTTTTGGCCTAAGTCAAAGTGCACATGTCCAAGGAGGGACCGGGGCCAACATAGTAGATTATGGGAAGGTGAGTTCGGGGTTTTAGAAAGAAATGGTTTATTTTTAGGCTCAAAGTTGGATCAAAGGGAACAGTTATTTCATTTGGTTAAATCCTTCTAGGCAATTTATGGGTTTTTTCAGAACAACGGCCTATGATCACTTCCTATCCTCTAGATTGAATTGTCTTAGCAGGACTAACCGGGCAAGTTCTAGTTTTGCACAAAACTGTTTGAACAGTCAACGATTCTCACCCACTCTTGGCACAAGTTTCATTATCAGATTATCAGACTACCCAGTTCAAGTTTCAGGTTTAATCATGCAATCAAGTCGATTGTTACTATGTCATACTCAGAGCCAACACAATCAGCAACTCGTAGCCTACTTCTAGCATACAACCCAGAATCTGACGGGTATCATTTTTCCTAAGCCATCATGCTTCGTTCTGTATCATGCTTCTACACACACAATCCTAAGACATGCCGGTTCAACAAAAATTAAACAGTCTCTTGGGGTAAAAGAACACAGGCAAGAAAACCCCAAGAGAGGATACATGAGTTGGGTTACTCAGGCTTCACCCTATCACTCACGATCCATTTACCCCACCCCCAACAAAAATAGATGCAATTGCCCACAATGCATACATAGACAGTAAAAGTGAATGGATTTGAGTGAAGCAAACCTGTGGCGCAAAGCGCCGGCGAATCATCAACAAGCAGGGGGATCCGGTTTCCCGGAGCCCTCTGGAACATCAGTGGGGGCACCCTCAGTAGTGCCCACCTCAGCACTCCTAGCACCCTCAGTAGTGCGCTCTATCAAATGCTCCGCACCATCAGTGGTGCTCGCGACGCCTCTCAAAATAGGTGATCCTCTGCAACCGGGGCAGAGCTCGATGCCCCTGCAGCTCTCTCACGCACCCTCTGCTGGCGCAACTCTTCATCTGCAATCGAGGCCCTTCTAGCCTCCTTCTCCTGCCGACGCTGTCTTTTCTGCGCTTTCTCTTCCTCCGTGCGATGAGAGCGGTGCCGCTTGCCCTTGGCATGTGTCGGTGCAGGCCCCTCCTCGGCGATGCCACTGAATAGGGCATCTAGCACTGTATCATCAGCCAGTGCAGTCGGGGCAGCCTGAGTCTCAACTGAAGGTGCAGCAAGAATGGCATCCACATCAGTCCGGAGGCTGGCTATGTCAGCCTGCAAAGCAGATAAGTCTGTGGCCGGAACTGATCGCTCGAGGACTCGCAACTCAAAGGCGTCAAGCCGCTTATTAACCGCCAGGACCTTACGGTCCATCATCCCCTCCATCCTGCGCTCCAATCTAGCCTCGGACTCGGCAATTGACTTTTGCATCCAAGGCTGGATGTGATGCAGCAGTGTGGCCATCTGCGCCTCTAACTTTTGTACTCTGGCCATCGGGACAACCGTCGCTCCTAACGGTGGTGTGGACCGGGAAGAACTAGGAGCAACACTAGCTGCCTGAGAAGAGGAGCCTGGGACAGTGTCGGTGTGGTCTGGGATAATGGGGTCACGCCCTGTGCCTGCCCCACAGTGTCTGCAAGATCGGAGCTCAAGGGGGGTACCTCAATCTGGGGCTCTCTGCGAGGTGCTGCCACATTCGCGTCATCCCGAATAAGGCCGATGTCCAATGCCCCTGTAGGGTGGACTAGCCTGTCACAATGCCAGATCGGCACTCCAGAGTCCCTGCACAAGTGAAATATCAGACAGGGGAAAGGGTAAGTAGTGGAGGTCCTGAAAGCTCTCTCGTGGATCTCTGCCAGCAGCATTCGGGCAAAGTCGATCTCTACTCCCGCCACCAATGCAGCAACCATCACCGCTCTGTCCCAAGTGACCTGATTGTCAGCTTTTGTGGGCGACACTCTGTTGCGTACCAACAGCCAGAAGAATTTTGCTACGAAGTTCAATGTGGCCTTCCGGATGCCCAACCGTGGAGCAGCGACCCATTCTGCTCGCTCGCCATCTGCAGCAATGTACCTGGCCAGCCATAGTATCACAGCCTCTCGCTGCTCAGTATTCCTCTGGAAAGTGCCACTCCGCACGATGTCCCAGCGGTAATCAAATTCTGACGTGTTAGGAGACCAAGAGTGGCCCGTGGTAGGACCATAGAGAAAACGGCTAATGGTGGCGGGTGATATGTCCACCGGACACCCTCGAACCAAGGTGGAAGTGAGCGGGGCCTGCGCTAGTGGCTTTGACCGCTTGGAAATGGACCCGCGGAGAGTGGCAGCATAGGAAGCATAGAACTCCCGGACAATCTCCTCGCTATACGTCCCTGGGTCTCGAGCCATCCAGTCACACTTGTGAAGTTTGAACAGCCGGTGAATATCTGGCACAGTATGCAAGCTCCCCGTGAGGACTCTGCGCTCCTCTTGAATTAATCGGGCCATTTTTTGTTTGTCATTCACCATCTTTGCATCCCGTAGATTTGCCATTGACCCTCGACACACCACCTATTCAGCTCCCCTGCTACCGGAGCGGGTTCATCATTCCTTGGTGCAGGAATGGCCTCTGAACTAGTTGCCTCATCAGACGAGGCTGCTTGGTCATTCTCTCCAGACCCTGTGGACGATTTGGCGTTGGACCCTGTAGCATGGACAGACTCTGATTGTGATGATTGGGAGCCTGAGGCATGGGTAGACTCGGATCCGGACATAGGTCCCTCCGAACTGGAAGCAGCCCCAGTTGGTGACCCGATCAGTGTGTGCTCCTCATCAGACTGGGAGACAGTGACTACGTCGGGGATCACCTTCCGGGGGGTGCTCCTGGGTGCTGCGCGAGAGGCCCTAGGGTTGAGAGGCACATATGCGGGGTCAGAGTCGTTCTCGGTGTCCTCATCAATCAACCGGAAGCTAGGGGCAACCGATTTGGACTTGCCCCGTTTCGAGTAGGTGACCATCTTCTTGGGTGCCATCGTACCTGCAGGAACGTCATTAGTGCCAAAACTAACCATATGCAGCAAAAGAACTTATTTAGAGTTGGTAACGACCCAAACTAAGTCCACAAAAAAAATATGACAGATGCTACAGAAGTCATCCACGGAGGAGACCTACGGTCCGTAGACTGATCTACGGTCCGTGGATCTCTTCCGTGGATCAGGGTGCCTGAAATATAGGTCGCAGATGAAAACCACGGAAGTGCAGAACGGTCCGTAGATGGATCTACGGACCGTAGTCCACATCCGTGGTTTTACACTTGGTGAAAATTTGCAGGTGCATCAAATGACGAACCCCATCTACGGTCCGTAGATGGATCTACGGTCCGTAGACGGGGTATCGTGGAAGCAATCAGTGCCAGGTATCATACATTTTTGGCTTTTGGTTTCAACATTAACACAACCTAATCATGCATATACACAATTGAAATATGCTAGTTCGTCATTCTTAAGATTCCTACCGATTATTATACCCAACAATTTAGACTAGATGTGGAACCCTAAGTCGAAACTAGCATATAGTATTTACGATCACATAAACTCACATCACAATTAATGCTATACAATCACTATCTATCATTCCAAGGGCATTGTACTATTCAAGTTTATCATGCAATATCATCTAACAATTACCCAAGGTCAAGACCCACTCCCGACCCTCTATATTCAATCTATGAATTGAAATTCAAAGTGAAGAGAAAGTCTATTACCTTACAAGCAACAAGGAGTGGGGTGATTGCGTGATGGTACTATGATTTAGCAAGACCAAGGAGTCACCTTTTCGTCACTGACCAAACACCGGACCCTTTTTATCAGATTATGGAGTGGGTTGATTATGGTATGGAAAGGGTTTTGGGAATATATGGAAGGGAGGATATTATGTGGTGGTTATGGAGTGATTTGGGGAGTTTAAAGAGTGGGTGAAACGGTTGTGGGAGCAATGGAGGGAAGGGAAATGATTTGAAACAATGGGGGTTTTAAGTAATGGGGGTCCGGGTCGGGTCAGTCAACTGTAGGGTGTGGACTCACGAGACCCCGTCTACGGTCCGTGAGTCGATCTACGGTCCGTAGATCAGGACCGTAGATCACAATTATACTAGGACAATGTTAGGGACTTACCTGGGATCTACGGATACCATTGACGGTCCGTGGATCAATCGACGGACCGTCGATGGGGTCCGTAGACCTCTGCACCAGACCATTTTCTGCAGATTTCTTGCGTGGTGTACCTGCACATGAAGCAACCAATAGGCTATTTTTTTACATTTTCTGGACACTTTTTAGACACGGACCCTATATTACTTCTAGCCAACACTAAGAACTAAAATACTGAAACCCCTACCTACATTGATACAAAAACGCAAGTAATCAAAGAAAGCTAAACTACATAATGTAAAACAGAACCCTATTGTTGGCTAGATTTTACATCTTGGGTTGCCTCCCAAGCAGCGCTTGATTTAACGTCGCGGCACGACGCAGGTATCTTGATTATTCAGACTTCATCAAGATTGCAGGCCTCAATCACTTCTTGCACAGTTTCAGCATTTCCCAGATAGATCTTTATCCTTTGCCCGTTCACCACAAACCTTGTTCCATCCTTATTTTCAAGCTCAACCGCTCCATGCGAGAGCACTTTTGTGAGCAAAAATGGCCCAGTCCACTTGGACTTGAGTTTGCCTGGAAACAAGCGCAACCTAGAGTTGAATAGCAGCACACGATCGCCAACCACAAATTCTCGCTTTTCAATTCTTTGATCATGATACCTCTTCATCTTCTCTTTGTATAAGGCTGAACTTTCATAAGCTTTTAGGCGAAACTCATCAAGCACGTTCAAGTCGTTCATCCTTTGATTAGATGCAGTGCCCCAATCCAAATTTAACTTCTTCATTGCCCACATAGCTTTGTGCTCTAACTCTACTGGTAAATGACAAGACTTCCCATATACAAGTTGGTAAGGCGACATACCTATGGGGGTCTTGTATGCAGTGCGATATGCCCATAGAGCATCATCAAGCTTCCTTGACCAATCAGTTCGATTGGCGTTCACAGTCTTCGCCAATATCTGCTTTATTTCTCTGTTGGACACCTCAACTTGACCGCTAGTCTGTGGATGATAAGGAGTGGCTACATTGTGACGGACACCATATTTCTCAAGTAGTGTTTTGAACAACTTGTTACAAAAGTGAGAGCCTCCATCGCTAATAATAGCCCTTGGTGTACCAAATCTGGAGAAGATATTCTTTTTCAAGAATGCGGTGACACTTTTACCTTCGTTGTTGGGGAGTGCTACTGCTTCCACCCACTTCGATACATAATCAACCGCGACCAGAATATACTTCATCCCATATGAACTCACAAATGGGCCCATGAAATCAATGCCCCATACATCAAACAATTCGATCACCAATATGGGATTCATAGGGAGCTCTTGCTCTTTGAAATCCCTCCATCTCTTTGGCACCGATCACAAGACTTGGCGAAATCATGAGCATCTTGGTGGATGGTAGGCCAATAGTACCCACACTGCAAAATCTTATGTGCAGTCCGAATACCACTATGATGCCCACCAACGGGTGATGAATGACATGCTTCAAGTACACTCAGCATTTCAACCTCAGGCACACAGCGACGAATAATCCCATCAGCACAACTACGATACAAATAAGGTTCATCCCAAAAGAATTTCTTCACATCATGCATAAATTTCTTTCTTTGGTGAAAAGACAAATCGGGTGGCACAATGTCGCTTGCCAAATAATTAGCAAAGTCTGCGAACCAAGGAATCAAATCATTAGAAGCAGCCAATACCTGTTCATCTGGAAACGCATCATTAATTTCAGCCCTATCTCCAAGCTTTAGCATGGCCTCTTCCTCTAATCTGGACAAGTGGTCGGCAACTTGATTTTCGGTTCCCTTTCTATCTTTTACCACAAAATCAAACTCTTGCAGCAACAATACCCATCTGATCAATCGTGGTTTTGCATCCTTTTTCGCCATCAAATACCTCAATGCAGAATGGTCAGTATGCACGATGACCTTAGTACCAAGCAAGTAGGAACGAAATTTTTCGAATGCAAAAACCACCGCAAGAAGTTCTTGTTCGGTCACTGTATAATTCTTCTGGGCCACATTCAGAGCTTTGCTAGCATAGTAAATAGGGTGAAGAATTTTCTCACGCCTTTGACCCAATACTACACCAAGCGCCACTCCACTCGCATCACACATTACCTCAAACGGTTGTTCCCAATCTGGTGAAATAATGATAGGTGTTGTAACCAACTTTTCCTTCAACTCTCCAAATGCTCTAAGACAAGCATCATCAAAGCAGAACTTATTCTCCTTCTCGAGCAGTTTGCACAAGGGATGTGCAATTTTTGAGAAATCTTTGATAATCTCCTATAAAAACCTGCATGCCCAAGAAAACTTCTAACACCTTTTACAGAGATAGGTGGTGGAAGCTTTTCTATTACCTCGACTTTAGCTCTATCAACCTCAATACCTTTCTCTGAAATTCGATGACCCAACACTATACCTTCTTTTACCATGAAATGACATTTCTCCCAATTCAGCACCAAGTTGCAGTCTTCACATCTTTTGAGCACCTCGGCCAGATGTTTTAGACAGTGATCAAACGAATCACCTACCACTGAAAAATCATCCATGAACACCTCAATAGTGTCCTCCACCATATCAGAAAATATCGACATCATACATCTCTGGAAGGTCGCTGGAGCATTGCACAATCCGAATGGCATTCGTTTGAACGCAAAAGTCCCATATGGGCAAGTGAAGGTGGTCTTCTCTTGGTCTTCTGGAGCTATAGAAATTTGATTGTAGCCCGAATACCCATCAAGAAAACAATACCAACCCTTGCCTGCAAGTCTATCTAACATCTGATCCATGAATGGCATAGGGAAGTGGTCTTTCTCTGTCCACGCATTCAACTTCCGGTAATCCATGCAAACTCTCCATCCAGTGACAGGCCTCATTGGAACAAGCTCATTTCTTTCATTTGGAACCACAGTCATACCACCTTTTTTAGGTACACACTGCACAGGACACACCCAATTACTATCTGAGATGGGATAAATAACTCCCGCATCCAGCCACTTGATGATCTCCTTTTTGACTACCTCTTGCATAGGTGGATTTAATCTTCTCTGGTGCTCAACACTGGGCTTATGATCTGGCATGAGTTGGATTTTGTGAGAACAGATACCGGGGGGATCCCAATAATATCTGCAATAGTCCACCCAATCGCTCGCTTGAACTTCTTTAATACAGTCACCAAACACTCTACTTGCCTTGCATTCAAATCTGCTGCAATGATGACCGGCAAAGTATTCTCTTCGCCTAAATATACATACCTCAAGTGCGGTGGTAGAGCTTTAAGCTCCAATTTCGGTGCCTCCACAATAGATGGTCTTGTGGGTGGGGACTCGCGATTCTTCATGTCTAGCTCATACTTCTTTGGTTTGGACCGGTATTCACACTTATCAAGTGCGGCTACCAACTCATCATATTCTTCAATACCATCACTACCAAAATTCATCATGACTGCTGCTAGTGCCTCAACACCTAATCGCTCTTCAATTTGCACTTCTGACCCACTCTCCACTCTGTAAGTTATAGCAGATACTGTTTGTAGCTCACCATTCTGCTTCATGGATCTACAGATATTGAAAGTTGCTTCTTCATTGTTCAGTCTGAACTTCATCTGTCCCTTTTCCATATCAACCAACGCACGCCCTGTGGCAAGAAATGGTCTCCCAAGGATGATGGGAACCTCAAAATCAACCTCACAGTCAAGGATCACAAAATCCGCCGGAAAGATGAAAGACTCTACTTTCACTAGCACATCATGGAGCACACCTATGGGCCTCTTCACAGTCCGATCAGCCATCAGTAACCGCATTGCAGTGGGCTTTGGATCCCCTAGACCCAACTTCTTGTAAATAGATAAAGGCATGAGGTTGATGCTAGCACCAAGATCACACAATGCCTTAGCAAAGTGTAATAACCCTATAGTACATGGGATCGTGAAAGCACCAGGGTCTTCCTTCTTCTGCACCAGAGATCTTGTAGCAATAGCACTACAATGCTGCAATCTATCATCATCTTCAAAACTCACAGACCTTTTCTTTGTCACCATATCTTTCATGAATTTTGCATATCCAGGCATTTGCTCCAAGGCTTCTATCAAAGGGACATTGATAGAAAGCTGCTTCAACATAGTGATAAACCTGCGATATTTCCCATCTTCAGTCTTCTTCACTAACCTTTGAGGAAAAGGTGGTGGAGGTCTAGGTATGGGAACCACTTTCTGAGGTATCTCCACTTCTTGTTCTGTCACAACCTCTGACTCCTCTCTAACTTTCACCACATCATCTTCTTTTCTATTCTCAACTTCTACCACAGACGGCATAGGTGGATCTATGGTTTGCTTACCTCCTCGAGTGGTAATTGCCATACAATGTCCATCATTCTTTGGATTCTGGATGGTGTTGCTAGGAAGAGTGCCAGGTTGACGCGGGTTCACTGTAGTAGACAACTGCGTCATCTGCTGCTCTAGATGCTTTATTGACACTGCATGGGCATCAACCTTTTGACCAATACCAGATAAGTCGTTTCTCATCTCCTTCACATTCTCATCAGTAGCATCAAACCTTCTCATCATCTTCTGCAGCATATCTTCAATACGCGTCATATTACCTCCAACTTCCCTAGCACCAGATTCCCGATTTTGAGGGGGAACATAGGGTCCAACCCGATCGTTTCTGTTGCCATAGTTGTTCCTGTTGTAGTTGTTGTCGCGATTGAAGTTCCCATCTCGGACATAGTGACCCTCTCGGTTGTAATTTCCATAGTTCCGACCTTGGTTCCCTTGACCTTGGCGCCAATTTTCCGTGTTGGATCCTTGGGCGTTTGGTCGGAAACCCCCCGTCTGATCATTCACCGCATAAGTGTCCTCTTCATAGTAACACTCCTCAACTGGTGGTGGAGTTCTAGTTAAGTAATTTACAGCATTTACCTTTTCTGCTCCTCCACTCACATGCTTCAATACCAACCCCAACTCTGTCCTCATCTGAGCCATCTCCTCACGAATATCATCTGCAGAGTTAACAGTAGCATTATGAACAGCAAATGTGTTTCTCCCAGTATCTGACCTTCTAGTGCTCCACGCTTTATTGTTGCGAGAGATCCTCTCCAATTTTTCAGCAATCTGTGCGTATGTACAATCACCATATGAACCTCCAGCAATAGTGTCAAGTACTGCTTTATTGTTATCATCCTGTCCTCGATAGAAATATTCCTTCAGTGACTCATCATCAATACGGTGATTTGGGACACTTCTTACGAAAGCAGTGAATCTGTCCCACGAGCTACTCACAGACTCTCCAGGTAATGCCACAAAATTGTTGACCCGATCTTTGTGATTGAGCTTCTTAGATACTGGATAGTACTTTGCTTTAAATACCTCTGCTAGTTGGTCCCATGTGAAAATTGAGTTATAAGGAAGCTCAGTGAACCATACTGCAGCATCGCCTGTCAGTGACAGAGGGAACACTCGTAACCCAATGACGTTCATATCCAAGTCTGGTCTGCCTACACAACTTTTGCAAACCACCCTGAGCTTGGCTAAGTGAGCATGTGGATCCTCCGATGGCGATCCTGAAAATAAGCCTCTTGCTGTAAGCATCTGCATCAAACTACTAGTCACCACAAATGTGTGCCCTGGAGGTAGAGGAGGTAGGACGATGGGTCCATCGGAATCTGCTATGTCGACGTTGCCCCGATAGTTGTCATGGTGTTGTGGGCCTGGTGGACCATGCACTCTCACTGCATCTCCCAATTGATTTTCAGCTAGACCCCGGTTTTCCCCACCAACTACTCTTGGCTGCTGTAACTCAACTGCTTCATCTAGATTTCCTCCGATAGGATGAACTGGAAGTCCTTGATTGTTCATTCTTCGCAAAGTTCTGTTCAACTCTGGATCGTACGGAGTAAGTGGTTCGCCTTGGCTCCGTGTACTTGGCATACACTAGAGTCGGAACCTGAGAGAGACAAAAACAAAGAAAAAAAGTAAAATTAGGAAATATTTGACTAACGTTCAATATTGTAGTTAAAACTAAATCTAAAAGCCAGATTCCCCGGCAGCGGCGCCAAAATTTGATACGCTCAAATTACACCTCCTTTCAGAAGCATAAGCGATCGTTATCAAGTAAAGAACCCAACTTGTAGGTTGGGATCGATCCCACGAGGAAAATGGTTTAGACTTTACTTTTAACCAACAATTATATTCGATTAGTCAAATTATTTCCAGAAACAGGTAATAAAAAGGGGGGTTGTGCTTGTGTGAAACAAATAGTAAGACTTAATATTGTAATCAATAATTAAATTCAACTTTGGTTGTTATCAAGATAAGAGAAATAACTAGGGTACACGTGTTTCCCATAATCTCATAACGCAGTAATCCTAGTAATAGCAATCCTTTTCTAGTGTATTACATGCAAAGTGATAAGTTAGGTATCTCTAAATCCTTGGTCCGGCATCTAGAGAATTTCACCCCGCACCTTGGTCCGGCTACGTGTGTATAATTTACTAACCCTTACCTTTACCTCATATTAGACATCATAATCGATGTTTGGCTTAGTTATTACTTCGCACCAATCGACACTAGCCTATTAGATAGTATCACACTAAATCTATGTTGATAATTCTTTTCTTGTTAATTACCTCCTTGGTCCGGCAAGTAGTAACAAGGCGAGTTCTAACGTTGGCCACCGTTAAAAAGACTTCTAAACGAAAGAATTATCAATGCATGCAAAATACTAGTCAAGAATTGCTTATTTACTATTCATACTTTGTTAATCGATCATGGTTCCCACAACCCTAGTTGTGGATTTAGTTACTCATATTAGCAAGAACACAATTCATAATTGTAGATGGAGAAATCATGAACTTACGTAAAGAGAATAATAAACCAGAAAATTAACTTGAATTGCAAAGCCAAAATCTTCAAAACGAACTTGGGAAATCAATAATTGCTAGGGTTGCAAATTAATCTCCAAAGTTACAAAGCAAAAATAGAATAATAGTGTCTAACCCCAAAAACGAGGTTTACATGTCCTATTTATAGAAAACAAATCCTAAATAAAAAAGGAAACAAATTAAGGAAAGTTTTGTTCAGGTACGCGTCTTCGATCCACGAGACTGACTTACGGACCGTCGATGGATCTACGGTCCGTAAGTCCCTTCCGTCACTCGGGACTTAGAAAATATTTCAGCATCCAACAATCAGCTTCTCTGAAGCAAACGACGGACCAGCAGCACGGACCGTAGATCGACCTACGGTCCGTCAATCCCTTCCGTAGCTCCATACTTAGCATCTTCAAAAATCAGGTACTGGAACCCTCGCAGTCTCACTCTACGGATCAACAGTACGGTCTGTAGATTAATCTACGGACCGTCAATGGGCACCGTGGTTCCACCCTTGGTCAGATTTCCCTGATTTGTCCTCAACACATTCCTGCTGATCTACGGTCATCACCTACGGACCGTGAATGGACCTACGGTCCGTAGATGACCTCCGTGGATGCCTTGTTCTGCAATTCCTTCAGCTGTCTCTAAACTTCCGCGCCTGAACACCTTTCCTGCAAAACATGATAAAATACATAAAAACCAATACAAAAAGGCCCTAGACACACACAACTTGTAAGTGAAATGTATTAGAAATACCGTAAACTCACGGTATATCACCTTATATTCTTTAGGTTATATTTTAGCACCCTCGTAGTTATGATTTTCTCCCTATAGGAATTGTATTGGGTCGTTCTCTTTCTAGATTTTTATGATTGAAAATGGGTTTTTGAACTATGAAAGGTGAATTATGGAAATATGCATGTTCTTATGAAATTGATGAAATATGATATAAGTTGTTTTGAGAGTAAAGCATAAATGATGTTGTTGTTGGTTGATTGTTGTGAAAGGTTTTCTCATATAAATGATTCTAAGGTTGAAAGGTCTTCTCGCCTAAAATGAATGAAAGTTAAGGAGCTATTCTAATAATGAGGCAAGCGGCGATTACCCATGACCTCTAATGCTAAGACAAGTGGCGATTACCCATGTCTCATGAATGTTAAGAAAAGTTAAAAATGACAAATATTATGTGGGAGTTATGCTTAGCACTGTGTGGACAAGAGGTGATTACTCATGTCCCATAAACTATGTGCCACCATAGGTAGTCTAGATATACATTAGATAGTGGATCCACGTAAGCTAAAAGCTCATGGTCTTACATCGGCAAGTAGGACACCTCTTTTGGTTGTGGGGTAGACACTGAATTACATGTTGATAGTTCACATGGTCTTACATGTCGGTTAAAGTTAATTCTCCCACATTAACGAATCAAGGTTACTTCAAGAAGTATTTAACGAATGGTTTAAGGATGTTGACTTGCATTGACCATATTTTTATGACATATTTTTTCTAAATCTTTTATCTCATGTTTTAGCTTGGTCATGACATATCATGAAAATGTCCTTTTTAGCATGATTTCACAAGTTTTATGCATTGCTATCACACTTGGTACATTTTGTACCAACGCATACTCTTGCCTATATTTTTCTCAAATGTAAGGTCTGACGCTCTAGACTCACACTTCCGTGGCTAGGGATTTATTAGTAGGAGATTGAAGATTGGTGAGTCCTCATGCTCCGAGGACCAAGCCCTTACTTTATTATGTCTTTGCATTTCAGTTTTGAACTTAATCTACAGATTACGTCCCGATTACTTCCTATGTACTAGGTGACTTTGAGACATTGTTAGGTTTCCGCTTCATTCTATAAAACTATGTTTTGAAATGATCTTTTAAATCTCTTGATTTCTACTATCTTGTCTATGCATACTAAGTGGCTTGTATGGGGTCTTATACGCCATGTTACACCTAGGATCTACCTTGGGTCGTGACAATAATCTCAACATAAATTTAGACTATTTGAAGAACTAAATTATTTTCATAATTTGAGTGCAGTTTGGCATACCAGGTTGTATGATATTTTTCTACTGGTGCAACAAAGTGACAAGATCAACCTATATAATTGGTGATATTTAGTTTCAAATAAAGTACTAGAAGCAAGCTTAAATAAAATGAAAAGGCAACAATATAAACAAGAAAACTTCAAGAAATGAATGAGCAACAAAAAAAAAACAAGAGGAACTAGTTCAAACAATCTTATCCAATTGAAAGGGCCATGAAAATTGTAGTATTGCAGAAGCATTTTAACTTATTTAGTAGATATGAAAATATTTTTTCTATGTGAGACATGTTTTATAAATGGTGTTATATCTATTAAATGCTTTATATTGCTTGTGCAATTAAAGCAATACTTGAATGACTACTTTGGAATAGGTTGTTGATTAACATAGCATCAACACAAATCAAAATATAAAAAACGACATTACAATATAACGTATAACTTCCAATAGAACGTACACCTTTCAATAGAACCTACACCATTATCAATCTCAACCACTTGTTCATTGATTTTAGTTTGCCTCCTTCAAACTTTATCTTCCAACTCTTTGATTTTGTTCATCAATCTTGAGAGGATAAATTTTGATATTGGATCGATTTTTTTTTCGTCTCTCCATAAAAAAATTTACAATTTTTAGACCAAAAAATTAAAATAGTACAACAATAGCAATTAAACCTAACAAAATAAATAATAGAAGAGAAATCATGTACAGTATAGCAAGAGAAAAACAAAAATCATCTTACAGGATTCGACTTCGAACGAAGTTTGCATTTGCAGCAAAATTTCATGTTTGCATCGCATTACGACTTTGATCATTGGGTCTGATCTTCCATGCAAGCTTT